>NW_014577162.1:566731-579710 GCF_000485595.1 Priapulus caudatus
GCTGTAATGCTTTCTTTTCCTACTCTCTCTCTCTTTGCCCTCTGCTCTCTTTCTCCCTTTCACTCATTCCGCAGTCTCACTCGACTCCACCTCACCTCACTACGAATCTTTGCATGGAACTTATTAATGCATGAATTCTCAGATAAACATTGCAGACTCTTGTTTCTGAAAACCTAAAAACCGTTAGAAAAAACAACTCCCCTCGCTGGCGGCACGATCGCGCGTCTTCCTCTCCGCCGAGGCGGCGCTGGCTCAACGCGTTCCTCTCTCCTCGGCGCGGCACGCAGTGCACGCGTTCCTCTCTTCCTCGCGCGTGGCACGCTCGCGCGCTCCTCCTACGCCTCCGGCGCGGCAGGCTCAAGCGCGTTCTCTCATCCTCGCGGCGCACGGCTCAGTGATGGCGCGTTCGCTCTCTCCTCGCGGCGCACCTCACGGCGTTCCTCTCTCGCTCGGGCGCACGCTCACCGCGTCCTCCTCTCGCGGCGGCACGCTCCAGCGTCCATCTCTCTCTCGCGCGCAGCGCCGGCGCGTTCGCTCCTTCTCCTCGCGGCGGCACGGCTCACGCGTGCTGCTCTCCCTCGGCGCGGCACCTCGCGCGTTCCTCTCTCGCTCGGCGGCGCACGAGCTCACGCATTCCTCTGCTCCTCGGCGCGCACGCTTCACGCGTTTCCCTGCTCAGCTCGCGGCAGCACTGCTCGCGCGTTCGCTCTCTGCCGCTCGCGGCGCACGCTCGCGCGTTAACGCTCTCTCACCTCGCAGCGCAACGTTCACGCGCTTCCTCTGCTCGCCTCGGCGGCGGGCACGCTCACGCGGTTCCTCTCTCAGCTCGCGGCGGCACGCTCGCGCGTTTCCTCTCTAGCGCTCGGCGGCGGCACGCGTCACGCGTTCGCACTCTCTGGCCGTCGGCGGCGCACGCTCGCATGTGTTTCCTACTCTCCATCGGCGCACGGCTCGCAGTAGCGTTCCGCCCCTACTCTGCCCTCGCGGCGCACGCATAGTCACTTTGCGTTCCTCTCTCCGCTGCAGCGCACGGCTCACGAGGTATGCGTTCCTCTCTCCTCGCGCAAGCACGCTCGCGCGTTCGCTCTCTCGCTCGCGGCGCACCGCTCACGCATTCCTCTCTCCTGCAGCGCACGGTTTCACGCGTTACGGCTCTCTCCCTCGCGCGCACGCTCGGCGCGCGTTCCTCTCTCCTCGCGCGGGGGCACGCTCACTAAGGAGGGCGTTCCTCTCTCATCATCGGGCGGCGGCACGCTCACGGCGGCAGTTCCTCTCTCGACGTCGGCGGCGCACCAGGTGAGGGGGGGGGGGCGTTTCCTCTCCAGCCCTCGGCGGGCGGCACAGCTCACGCGTTCCTCTCTCCCTCGCGGCGCACGAGCTCACGCGCGTTCCGCATGCTCTCGCCTCGGCGCCGGCACGCTCGCGCGTTCGGCTCTCTCCCCTGCGCGGCGCACCTACAGCGTTCAGCTCTCTCGTCTCGCGCGCACGCTGCACGCGTTGCGCTGCTCTCCCTCGGCGCACATCGCTCCTGCGTTCCTCTCTCTCCGCCCGCACGCATCACGCGTTCGCTCTCTCGCCTGCGGCGGCGCACGCGTCACGCGTTCCTCTCTCAGCCTTGCGCGGCGCACGGCTCTGCGCGTTCCTCTCGCCTCACGGCGCACCACGCTCATCGCGTTCCTCTCTCCCTCGCGGCGCAGCGCTCCGAAGAGCAGTTCTCTCTCCCTCGCGGCGCACGCTCACGGGTGCGTTCCTCTCTCCCTCCGCGGCGGCACCGCTCAACGCGTTCCTGCTCTCCCTCGCGGCGCACGCTGCCGCGTTCGCTCTCTGCCTCGCGGCGCACACGCCTCGGCGTCCTCTCTCCTCGGGCGGCGGCAGGCTCAGCGCGTTCCTCTCTCCCTGCGCCGCGCACGTTGCAACGGCGTTCCTTCTCTCCCTGCGCGGCGCAGCGGCTCACTAGCGTTCGCTCTCTCCCTCGGGGCGATGCTCCGCTGTCCTCTCTCCCTCGGCGGCCCGGCACGCTCGAACGGCGTTCGCTTCTCTCCCTCGCGGCGGGCACGCTGCACGCGTTCCTCTCTCCCTCGTGGCGCACAGCTCGGCCGCGTTCCTCTCTCCCTCGTGGCGGCACAAGCATCGCGCGTTCCTCTCTCGCCTTCGCGCGCACGCTCACGCGTTCCTCTCTGCCTCGCGGCTTTGCAGCAAGACGACGTGTCGGTGCAGCTGGAGGCGCTCGACATTCTCGGTGACCTGCTGAGCCGCTTCGGAGGCCTGCTCATCAGCTTCCACCCGACGATACAGCAGGCATTGCTGCCGCAGCTCTCCAGCCCGCGGCTAGCCGTCAGGAAACGCTCCATCATCGCCCTAGGTAAGCGAGCGCGCCGGACGCCATCTTGTATTTGAGGTGGGCGAGCGATGACGCGGGTTTTGGGTGCAGACTGTCGCAGATTCGTTGAACGTCCGTAAATCGGTTTGGTTATCGCAATGTTAACAGGTGCGATTTTTTACCGATTGGTTGGTTGTTTGAGTTTTTGATCTTAACTGAACAGATTTAATTAATGCTTACTATATTGGAAGCTGATCGGCGCTGATGCACGACTTATTTTAGTGGGTGCTGTGCAAATTAGATGTTCGAGACCCTGCAAAGGGAGAGGTCGACGAAGTTTGCCTTGGCTACAAAATTTAATTGGTCGGCTAGCTTAAATGAACGACTGCATGATTTGCTCGGGCCATTAAACGTGTGGCTGATGGTTGACATTTCAGGCCATCTGGTGATGAGCTGCAACAACCAGCTGTTCAACACACTGATAGACTTCCTACTGGGGGAGCTGACCCAGAATACAAACATCTCCACAACTCGAACCTACGTCCAGTGTATCGGTGCCATCACGTGAGTGTGATTTAGCGAAATTTTATGATAAGGCCATGATAAAAATATTGTTTGTTTGCCCTCACCCAACCGACCCGCCAAAAAGGGGTTGACTCAAAAAATTTTATTGATCTTTTTCATTCTTTTTTTTTTTACAAATTGTATCACTGCACATTATATAAATCTGTAGGCAATACATTATATCAGAAGTAGATAATAGGGAAGGAGTGTGACTTCAGCCTGGGTCGGGTGAGGGGAAACACAGATTTTTTTAATTGTGGCCTAGAATAGACAGAACTTTCAAATATCGTAAGGTGCATACCACCAATACGAACTGCGTGGAAGAGATCCCAATGTGGTACATTTCTAACAATAAACCTTTTAACTCCCAACTTTTGCCAAATCAGAAGAGTTGGAAGCTTTATTGCTTTAGTGCGAAATACAGCGCTGGAAATGTACCACCTTTGGATCTCGTCAGAATCTTACACTCTGGGATTTTTCACTCAACTTCTCTTAAATGGCCAAGTACTCCTCAGAAGAAACTGGTTAGTTACGAAGTCGTGCGACTTTGCTCCGCGAGTGTAGACGCGCCGTTCCTCTGATGATCCGATCGGTTTCTCGACGTTCCGCCGGAAGTCGTCGAACCTCGCGTGAAGACGTTTCGTTGTTTGTAGGCGGCAGGCGGGTCACCGCGTCGGCGAGCACATTGAGGCCATCCTGCCGCACATGGTGCGCTACTGCAAGGTGGAAGACGATGAGCTGAGAGAGTACTGCCTGCAGGCGTTCGAGTCGTTCGTCCGACGCTGCCCGAAGGAGATATCGACGCATATTCCCACAGTACGTGCGCGCGCGCGTCCGTCCGTAGCTATCTACGTAGCGCAACTCTATCTGAAAGGGGCATGCGAAGGTTTCGTATGCCCATGACACGATTCGTTGGAGAGAGAGAAGGGGAGTGGGTGGAAACGATAGATGCGGAGAGAGGGGAAAGAAGGGAGAGAGAGCCTCCCGAAGGAGATATCGACGCACGTTCCCACCGTACGCGCGCGCGTCCACCGGTAGCCGTCGCGGGTAGCGTCTACGTATCGCGACCACCTGACGGGCATGTGAAGATTTCGTATGCCCGTGGCACGATTGGTTGGAGAGAGAGGAGGGAGGGTGGAGAGAGAAGGGGAGAGGGTGGAAGCAATAGATGGCGAGGGAGGGGGAGGAAGCGATAGAGGGGAAGGAAGGGACAGAGAGAGAGAGAGAGAGAGAGAGAGAGAGAGAAGAGAGAAAGGGGGAGGAAGACAGTGAGGCAGAAGGGGAAGTAGAGAGAGAGAAATTTTACTCGAAAAATATTTGTAAATATTAGAGCATAAAAGATTTGAAAGTTAATCATTAACATGTTATGTCTAGATTATCACCTTGTGTCTGGAGTACCTTTGCTATGATCCTAACTACAACTATGATGATGACGATGACGATGAAGATAGCATGGATACGGAGGCTGATGAAGAGCAAGGGTGAGTGACATTATTCAAAGTTTAGCATGGCTGTTCACTGTGCCGTTTATGAACGTCTGGGAAATGACTATCAAGATGCCTAGTGTGAAGAAACATTTATTAGTTTGCATAGCTTTTAGTGTCTTTTTCTTATCGTCCCGCGTTTTTATTATTGTCGTCATCTTCTAACAATAATACCTTGGTCTATGTGCAGTGTAGTATCATATGCTTTGGATGATTACCTGATCCAATCTGCAGAGTATTATCATGTCGGAAGATTATCTGCCTATGCCCCGGGACTTGAGTCCCTACAGAGAACGTTATCATACTCTGGTGGGTGCGGTGCATTTTTGCCAAGAATCGAGTTTTTTCCGTGTCGAGAGTGGGTTTTACTGGCAGCTAGTTGATGAGGACCGTGCGCGCCCTGTTGCTGGGGTGTCGGGGCGACCTCAGAAGAGACCTGTACATATGTTTCGTTGGTCATCCGTGTGCAGGGAGAGTGACGATGAGTACAGTGACGACGATGACATGAGCTGGAAGGTGCGCAGGGCGTCGGCGAAGTGCCTGGAAGCGATCGTCGCCACCCGACACGAGATTCTACCCGAGCTCTACAAGACCGTGTCGCCTGCGCTCATCAGCAGGTTTAAAGGTAACGTGTGTGTGTGTGTGTGCGTGTTGTGTGTGCATGCGTGCGTGCGTGCGTGCGTGCGTGTGTGTGTTTGTGCGTGTGAGCGTACGGGTGCGTGCGTGCGTGTGCATGCATGCGTGGGTGTGAGTGTTCCTGCATGCGTGCATGTGTGTGTGTGTGTGCGAGTGTTTCTGTATGCGTGTGCGTGTGGTGTGCACGGGCGCATGTACATGCATGGACGGGAGTGCTCCTACATACGTGCGATTGTCGTGCAATCAGGTTGAATTGCTGTACTCGTGCCATCTGCACGTGCTAAGAATCGTGCCTGTATTCACTGACAACACAGAGAGGTCACGTTTGCATTTGAGTTTCATTTCATATTGATTTCAGAGAGAGAGGAGAATGTGAAGGCAGACTTGTTCCATGCCTACATCATGCTGCTGAAGCAGACCCGGCCCAAAGTCTCCAGTGGAAGCGTCGACCCAGACGCCATGGAACAGGGTGACAGGTGCGTGATGGTAGTAAATAGATTTCGTATTTATTTAGCATTATATTTTATTGAAACGCTCCAAGTGCCTGTGGGAGCGAATGGCGGCAGACATGCGTCTAAACAGAGGAATTGCTCCGACCTGTGATTGGAGGATAAAAATAGAATTTGTGATGTTTCGTTATCATTTTGCATACCACGCCGCATACGCTATTATGCTACGACCGGTAGGAACGTGTACTAACTATCATATGGCGCGAACGATTTTAGTTACATTTCTATACATTCTAGCTATTGTCTATTGAAGCACGATTAGTCTAATTAATTAGCAAATATGCACGTGCAGTATCGCTCATAGGTTATGACCGGCACGCGCGGCTATGACCGGTGAAACGAAACGTCACAGGAAATAAATTCACGTTTTGAGAGTTTTGATGATCTAGAAAACACTCGGATTAGGTATGAAAATGAACATTATTGTAAACTTTACTTCAGAAGATCGTAAATAATTGCCTCAGCCCTCAAACAAACGCCAAAAAGGGGCTTCAACGAACGACGGCTGCCGATACATTATATCTCCTTATATACATTATATTACCTCTATTTTGCTGTCAACCTAGATGACGTCCAGTGACAAGGACTTCAGGTTCATGGCAACCAATGACTTGATGTCTGAGCTGCAGAAAGACTCGATCAAGCTCGACGATGACAGCGAGCGTAAAGTCGTGCGCATGCTGCTCAAGCTGTTAGAGGATAAGAATGGAGAGGTGCAAAATCTTGCTGTGAAGTGGTAAGAATTGTACTTTTAAAATCAACACCAGCTATATTTTCTAGTTTTGCATAGATTTACGAGCAGTGATGTCGTTACTGCAGGCAGTGGCAATGCAATAGGGAATCTCAGCAGAAAGAAGCTGAGTTTAGAATGTGAATTCTTTGCGTACGTATGTAAATTATTAAGTACTAAAGGTGATAGATATGTTACAGGTGAGATAACCTGCTTCGTCAATATTCGATAACATTGAAATCATCAATATGTGCCCAATTTTTAAGAAATTCCTAACTAACATTTAATGTGTAAGTTTTAATATGAATATATATTTTACTTGTTCTCTGTAATTGTCTAACACTGTTCAGCCAGTGTTGTTCAAGAACAGCATAATATCTCTTGAGATTAATATATGTGTATGTTTTCTTATTTTAGCTTGGGCCCACTTGTGAGCAAAGTAAAGGAATTCCAAGTAGAGACCATTGTAGACACATTATGTTCTAATATGGTGTCTGATAAAGAACAACTGCGAGACATATCAAGCATTGGTAAGAAACAAAAAAAATGAAATGCCATTTAATTAATCATATCGTCTGTTTGAAAACTAAGAGACCTACATTTTGAGCATCTGGTGGCCCTATCACAGCTATTTTATTTGCACAATTTTGAAAATATGCATTTCAAATTAAAACTGAGACTAATGTGCCTATATTGCAACAATAATGAACACATGACTTGTGATTTTTAGGGTTGAAGACTGTAATAGGTGAACTACCATCAGCCTCTCATCCGCTAGCTGCCAGTGTCTGCAAGAGAATCACAGGCAGGATTACTGGGGCTATTGCCAAGGTCTGATAGACATTATTATCATTGTCTGTAATGCTTCCTTTTCCTCTCTCTCTCTCTTTCTCTCTTGCTCTCTTTCTCTCTTTCACTCATTCCCAGTCTCACTCACTCACTCACTCACTACGAATCTTTGCAATGGAACTTATTAATGCATGAATTCTCAGATAAACATTGCAGACTCTTGTTTCTGTAAAACCTAAAAACCGTTAGAAAAAACGAATCTCCCTCGCGGCGCACGATCGCGCGTCTTTCCTCTCCCCGAGGCGCGCGCTCACGCGTTCCTCTCTCCCTCGCGGCGCACGCTCACGCGTTCCTCTCTCCTTCCGCGGCGCCACGCTCGAGGTCGCTCTCTCGACCGTCGCGCGCGAGGGCTCACTAGCGTTCCTCTCTCCTCGGCGGGAGCACGCGTCAAGAGCGTTTTCCTTCTGCCCTGCGGCGCACGCTCGAGCGTTACCTGCTCTCCCTCGCGCGCGCACGCTCACCAGCGTTCCTGCTCTCCCTCGCGCGCACGCTCCGCGTTCCTCTCTTCCCGCGCGTGCACGCTCGCGCGTTCTCCTCCTCGCCTCGGCGCGACGCAGTCACGCGTTCCTGCTCATCCTCGCGGCGCACGCTCGGAGGATGGTGCGTTCGCTCCTCTCCCTCGCGGCGACCTCACGGGCGTCTCTCTGTCGGCGCGTCACCGTCCTCCTCTCGCGGCGGCACGCCAGCTATTCTCGCGCGTCGCGCGGCTTGCTCTCTCTCGCGGCGGCACGGCCAGGTCTGCCTACCTGGCGGCGGCCCTGCGCGCGTTCCTCTCTCGCGCTCGGCGCGCACTCGAAGGGCTCACGCATTCCTCTCTCCCTCAGGGCGCACGTTCACGCGTTTCCTCTCGCCTCGGGCGGCGCACTGCTCACGGCGTTCGCTCTTCCGCTCGCGGCGCAGGCGCGTGCGCGCTGTTACCTCTCTCACTCGCAGCGCACGCTCACGCGCTCTCTCTGCTCTCCCTCGCGGCGCACGCTCTTGCACTGGCGGTTCCTCTCTCAGCCGCGGCGGCAACGCTCGCGCGTCCTGCGCTCGCGGGGTACGCGTTCGCTCTCTGCCGTCGCGCCACGTCGTGGTTCACCCATCGGCGCACGCTCGAGCGTTCGCCACTGCCTCGGGCCGTAGTCCTTCGTTCTCCTCCGCTGCAGCGCACAGCGTCCGGGTTGTTCCTCTCTCCTCGCGCACAGGCGCGACGCTCGCGCGTCGCTCTATCTCGCTCGCGGCGCACCGCTCACGACGATTCCTCTCTCCTGCAGCGCCACGTCAGCGTCGGTCTCTCCCTCGCGCGCACGCTCGCGCGCGTTCCTCTCTCGTCGCGCGGGGGCACGCTTCACAAAGGGCGTTCCTCTCTCTCACGGCGCGCACGCGTCAGGCGCAGTTCTCTCTCGCTCGGCGGCGACCTTGCCGGGGGGGGCGTTCCTCTCCCCCTCGCGGGCGGCACAGCTCGACGACGTTCTCTCTCCCTCGCGGCGCACGAGCTCACAGACCGTTTCCTCTCTCTCGCCGGCGCCGCACGCATCGCGCGTTCGCTCTCTCCCCTGCGCGGCGCACCGTACGTAGCTTCCTCTCTCTCTGCGCGGCGCACGCTGCACGCGTTCGCTGCTCTCCCTCGCGCCCATCGCTCCTGCGTTCCTCTCTCCTCCGGCCCGCACGCTCATCACGCGTTCGCTCTCTCGCCTCGGCGCGCACGCTCACTGCGTTCCTCTCGGTCGCTCGCGGCGCACGCTCTGCGCGTTTCCTCTCCCTCTCACGGCGCACCACGCTGCTCGCGTTCCTCTCTCCCTCGCGGCGCCGCTCACGAAGGCAGTTCTTCTCGCCTCGCGGCGCACGCTCACGGTGCGTTCTCTCTCCCTCGCGGCGCACCGCTCAAGCGTTCCTGCTCTCGCTCTCGCGGCGCAGCTCCGCGTTTCCTCTCTCCATCGCGGGCGCACGAGCCTCGGCGTCCTCTCTTCCTCGGGCGGCGCAGGCTCACGTCGCGTTCCTCTCCTCCCTGCGCGCGCACGTTCAACGGCGTTCGCTCTCTCTCCCTCGCGGCGCAGCCTCACTGCGTTCGCTCTCTCCTCGCGGGCGATGCTCGCTGTTCCTCTCTCCTCGGCGGCCCGCACCGCTCACACGCGTTTCCTTCTCTCCCGTCGCGGCGGCTACGCCATGCACGCGTTCCTCTCTCCCTCGTGGCGCACAGCTCGGCGGTTCCTCTCTCCCTCGTGGCGGCACAACATCGCGCGTTCCTCTCTCGCCTTCGCGGCGCACGCTCACGGTTCCTCTCTGCCGTCGGCTTTGCAGCAAGACGACGTGTCGGTGGGCGCTGGAGGCGTCGACATTTCTCGTGACCTGCTGAGCCGCTGTCGGAGGCTGGCTCATTCAGCTTCCACCCGACGATACAGCAGGCATTGCTGCGGCAGCTCTCGCAGCCCGCGGCTAGCCTCAGGAACGCTCCATCATCGGGGCGCCAGTAACGATTCGCGCCGGAGCATCCTTGTATTGAGGTGGCGGAGCGATGACTGCGGGTGTTTGGTGCAGACTGTCGCAGATTCGTTGAAAGCGTCCGTAAATCGGTTTGCTATTCGTAATGTTAACAGGTGCGATTTTTTAGCCGATTGGTTGGTTGTTTGAGTTTTTGATCTTAACTGAACAGATTAATGAATGGCTTACTATATTGGAAGCTGATCGGCGCTGATGCACGACTTGTGTTATTTAAGTGGGTGCTGTGAAATTAGATGTTCGCGAGACCCGCTGCAAAGGGAGAGGTCGACGAAGTTTTGCCTTGGCTACAAAATTTAATTGGTCGGCTAGCTTTAAATGAACGACTGCATGATGCTCGGCCATTAAAGTGTGGCTGATGGTTTGACATTTCAGGCCATCTGGTGATGAGGCTGGCATACAACACCAGCTGTTCAACACACTGATAGACTCCTACTTGGGGGAGCTGACGCCCAGAATACAAACATCTCCACTAACTCGAACCGTACGTCAGTGTATGGTGCCATCACGTGAGTGTGATTTAGGCGAAATTTCATGATAAGGCCAGATAAAAATATTGTTTGTTTTGCCCTCACCCAACCGACCCGCCAAAAAGGGGTTGACATCAAAATTTTATTGATCTTTTCATTCTTTTTTTTTTTACAAATTGTATCAACTGCACATTATATCAAATCTGTAGGCAATACTTAATATCAAGAGTAGATAATCGGGAAGAGTGTGACTTCAGCCTGGGTCGGGTGAGGCAAACAAAGATTTTTTAATTGTGGCCTAGAATAGACAGAACTTTCAAATATCGTAAGGTGCACCAATACCACCAATACGAACTGCGTGGAAGAAATCACACAGAATCTTAATTCTGCCGAGATCCCAATGTGGTACATTTTAAAATAAACCTTTTAACTTCCCAACTTTTGGCCAAATCAGAAGAGTTGGAAGCTTATTGCTTTAGTGGCGAAATACAGGGCTGGAAATGTACCACCTTTGATCTCGTCAGAATCTTACACTCTGGATTTATTCACTCAACTTCTCTTAATGGCCAAGTACTCCTCAGAAAGAAACTGGTTAGTTACGAAGTCGTGCGACTTTGCTCCGCGAGTGTAGCCGCGCCGCCCCCCGTTCTACTCCGACGATCCGATCGGTTCTCGACGTCTCCCGAAAGTCGTCCGAAACCTCGCGTGAAGACGTTTCGTTGTTTGTAGGCGCAGGCGGGTCACCGCGTCGGCGAGCAATATTGAGGCCATCCTGCCGCACCATGGTGCGCTACTGCAAGTGGAAGACGATGAGCTGAGAGAGTACTGTCTGCAGGCGTTTCGAGTCGTTCGTCCGACGCTGCCGCGAAGGAGATATCGACGCATATTCCCACAGTACGTGCGCGCGCCGTCGCGTCCGTAGCTATCTCACATAGCGGCAACTCTATCTGACGGGCATGCGAAGGTTTTCGTATGCCGCATGACACGATTCGTTGGAAAAGAGAGAAGGGGAGTGGGGAAACGATAGATGGGGAGAGAGGGGAAGGAAGGGAGAGAGAGCCTCCCGAAGGAGATATCGATGCACGTTCCCACCGTACGCGCGCGGCGTCCACCGGTAGCCGTGCGGGTAGGTCTACGTATCGCGACCACCTGACGGGCATGTGAAGATTTCGTATCGCCGTGGCACGATTGGTTGAGAGAGAGGAGGGGACGGTGGAGAGAGAAGGGGAGAGGGTGGAAGCAATAGATGGGGAGGGAGGCGGGAGAAGCGATAGAGGGGAAGGAAGGGACAGAGAGAGAGAAAGGGGGAGGAAGACAGTGGAGGCAGAATGGGAAGTAGAGAGAGAGGAGATTTTACTGAAAAATATTTGTAAATATTAGAGCATAAAAGATTTAAAGTTAATCATCATTGTTATGTCTAGATATCACCTTGTGTCTGGAGTACCTTTGCTATGATCCCTAACTACAACTATGATGATGACGATGACGATGAAGATAGCATGGATTACGGAGGCTGATGAGGAGGCAAGGGTGAGTGACATTATTCAAAGTTAGCATGGCTGTTCACTGTGCGTTTATGAACGTCTGCGAAATGACTATCAAGATGCCTAGTGTGAAGAAACATTTATTAGTTTGCATAGCTTTTAGTGTCTTTTTCTTATCGTCCGCGTTTTTATCATTGTCGTCATCTCTAACATATATACCTGGTCTATGGGCAGTGTAGTATCATATGCTTTGGATGATTAACCCTGATCGAATCTGCAGAGTATTATCATGTCGGAAGATTATCTGCCTATGCCCCGGGACTTGCGTCGCTACAGAGAATGTTATCATACTCTGGTGGGTGCGGTGCATTTTTGCCAAGAATCGAGTTTTTCCGTGTCGAGAGTGGGTTTTACTCTGGCAGCTAGTTGATGAGGACCGTGCGCGCCCTGTTGCTGGGGTGTCGGGGCGACCTCAGAAGAGACCGTAGCATTTGTTCTCGCGTCTTGTACATTTGTTTCGTTGGTCATCCGCGGCGTGCAGGGAGAGCGACGATGGAGTGAGCAGTGAACGACGATGACATGAGCTGGAAGGTGCGCAGGGCGTCGCGGAAGTGCCTGAAGCGATCGTCCGACCGAACACGAGATCTACCGGAGCTCTCTACAAGACCGTGTCCCCCTTGCGCTCATCAGCAGGTTTAAAAGGTAACGTGTGTTGCGTGCGTGCGTGCGTGTGTGGTGTTTGTGCGTGTGAGCGTGACGGGTGCGTGCGTCGCGTGTGCTCCTACATACGTGCGATTGTCGTGTAATCAGGTTGAATTGCTGTACTCGTGCCATTGACACTGCTAAGAATCATGCCTGTATTCACTGACAACACAGAGAGGTCACGTTTGCGATTTGAGTTTCCTTTCACATTGATTTTCAGAGAGAGAGGAGAATGTGAAGGCAGACTTGTTCCATCCTACATCATGCTGTGAAGCAAACCGCGCCCAAAGTCTCCCAGTGAAGCGTCGACGCCAGAGCGCCCATGGAACAGGGTGACAGGTGCGTGCGTTGCGTGCGTGCGTGCGTGCGTGCGTGAGTGCATGCGCTGGCGTGAGTGAGTGCGTGCGTGCGTGAGTTGTGAGTGCGTGCGTGCTTGAGTGCGTGCGTGCGTGAGTGAGTGCGCGTGCGTGATGCATGAGTGCGTGCGTGCTTGAGTGCATGCGTGCATGTGTGCATGCGTGCGTGTATGCATACGTGCGTGAGTGCGTGCGTGAGTGAGTGCGTGTGTGCGTGAGAGTGTTTTTCAAATTTACCATTTTTGAGATCAAAGCAAAGTATTTATTTACTTAATCCCACATAATACTCAATATATGCAAGGGGGCAAACATCCTATAAGGCTGTAGAGTCTATCATACCACACACCCTACCCGCACCCGTCGACTCGTAGCCATTCCGACAGCCGTTATTTCG
>NW_014577162.1:580346-593181 GCF_000485595.1 Priapulus caudatus
CGGTTGCCAGTGAGTTTATCAGAAGAATACCCGGCTACAGTACACGTTAGTTGAGCGCTGTCACTCTGCGTCACTTGTTTATTTTGTCTGTGCTGATATCCCAAGTTGCACGCCTGAGGGTCTGTGTGCTTTTGTCAAGGGAACAAATCATCTGTATCCTGTGAGTCATTACGAGTTTTGTGCTGGGGCTGATAATAAAATCTGTGTTGTTACGTTTAGGATGCAGATAATCTGTAACCCGTGTAAAATTCGAAGGTTTGCGCTGGCTGTGCGTAAACTCTCTGTGTTGGTTATGTTTAGGTGGCACATCATCTGGAACCCGTGTAACATTTCAACATTTGTGCGTGCTGTGCGTAAAATGTCAGCGTTGTTAACATTTAGAGAACAGATCATCTGTAACCCACGTGTAACATTTTAACGTTTTTCACTCCGCATCCGTAAATTCTCTGCATTGGTTACGTTTAGAGGACAGATCATCTGTGACCCGTGAAACATTTCAACGTTCTCGCTCGCTGTGCGTAAATCCTCTGCGTTGGTTACATTTAGGGGACAGATCATCTGTAACCTTGGCGACATCCTGAGCAGCGAGCTGGGCGTCTGCCTGCCCATCTTTCTCGAGCGCTTGAAGAACGAGATCACGCGCCTGACGACCGTCAAGGCTCTCACGAAGATCGCCGGATCGCCGTTGAAGATCGATCTACGACCGATTCTGGTGAGCGCTCGCGCCGGAGGTCGAGAGCTCGCGGCAAAAAAATATACGGAGGTGATGGGGTGATTCACCCTCCTCCCGCCTCCGCACGTACCCATCAAAATCTTCTTAAAACACGCAACGAGAGCGAAGCGATAGATGCTATAATTATTTATATACGAAAGTAATTTCGCTTTTAATAATCGAGCGTGTAACTGTGTGTCATCACATAGCATGTGCATGTCAAGTATGATGCCACGTGCGTATTAGCATACAGTGCACAGAATTTCATGGGTACAATACGGGTAAAGTCGGGGGGGGGGGCAACAGAAATGTAAACATAAAATGGCTTTTGTCAAATCCACAAAAGCCCCCTAAAAATATTTAATAGGGGACGTTTTTAAAATTTTTCAAAAGTACCTTTAATGAAATTGGTGACTTTTCACACTGGTGTGATGGGTCGCCTGCATTGCCAAATGCTCGATTGATCCTTCTTACATGGTATTGAGTACATGTCAAGTACCCAGGGCGTGACTGTTCTGATATTCATGGCATGCATGCAAGACGTTCTCTTGTTTGCTAGAAGTGACCATGCAATACTCACATTGTTACTGAGGAACAATCATGGTGTATGTGCGAAACGTTCTCATGTTTGCAGGGCGTGGCCATGCCGATATTTGATTTATTCCTAAGGAACAGTTGTGTTGTACGTACGAGATGTTCTCTTGTTTGCAAGAAGTGACCATGCAATACTCACATTGTTAATGAGGAACAATCATGGCGTATGTGCGAAACATTCTCATGTTTGCAGGGCGTGGCCGTGAAGAACCACCGCGCGCTGAAGCTGAGCATGCTCACCTGCCTTGACGTTCTCTTGTTTTTGTAGGGCGAGGCCGTGCCAATACTCGCGTCGTTCCTGCGTAAGAACCACCGCGCGCTCAAGCTGAGCACGCTCACTTGTCTCGACGTTCTCGTGCAGAACTACGGCGGCGCCCTCACACCGCACATGATGGAGAACACGATGAGCGAGCTGCCGCCGCTCGTCAACGAGAGCGACCTTCACATCTCGCAGGTGAAGGTCGGCGGCGGCAGTCTAGATCGGATGCGACCCGCTGCGCATTCGACGCGCGGGTGCGCGTCTCACGACGAGGGCGGGTTGTCGTCGCTGTTGCTATTGGTCGCGCTAAAGTTTGCGCAGCGCTTTTGCGCGTTAGAGCGTTCCGAGTTTGCCATTAGTTTTTCGCACTTTTTTGTGGCGTCGCCGTTTCGATGCGGGGGGAGTAAGTTATTGTGTCAGTGAGGCTAAGTGAGTGACTCCACAGTTGTTCCCCATCGAGGTAAAGTTTGTTGCTCATCGCTGTTGATTGTTGCATGGTGTCAAGCTTAGATTTGAATTTCGCACTCGTAATTAATTTAAAGTATTGAAAATTGTCTCGGCTTTGGTCATTGCAGTTAACACTGACCCTGCTAACGTCGTTGTGTGCCATCCACCCGTCATCCATGACTAATATCTCGGATGCTATACTACCAGAGATCATGGTGCTGGTGCGATCTCCACTGCTGCAGGGTTCGTGCAACACACATATGTTGACATTTAAAAAGAGAGAGAGAAGGAACAAGATGGACAAAGAGAGTGAGAGCAGGAGCGAGAGAGAAAGAGAGAGAGAGAGCGCGAAAGAGAGGAGAGAGTGGAGAAAGAGAGGAGAGAGAGAAGAAGGAGAGAGAAGGAAATGGGGAAAAGAGATTTTTCTTTCACAAGCTATACTTATGGGTAGGATTATTGCAGGTGGAGCCTTGACTGCTTTGCTGGAACTGTTTCGCAACCTGGTGGCCACCGGACTGCCACAAGTTGCATTCCGGGAGCTGCTGCAGATGTTGACTGCCCCCATCTACAACCCCAGCCCACAGACCCAGCCTCTGACATCAGCATTTGCAGTACACAAACAGGCAAGCACTGTCTAAACTGCTCTTTACAACAAAGCAAACAGTTTCAGCAGCAGATTCTACCATCACATTACTGTTTTATTTATATTATTTATCTTCATCGTATTTTGAATTAATCAGTTATTGAATCGTTACATTTTTTTTTAAATTGTATGATAATTCTTAGAAGAAATACATATGTGAGGATTGTCTATGTAAACATCATTCACATTCCATTAACATTTTACTGAATGAAAATTGGTTGACGTTGCACATATGTAAGACTGCCCTACAAGGTGTGTAATTCTTCTTCATGTTCCTCATTCTGGCATTTACTTCCCGTTTACACAGCAAGCTGCCTTTCTTTTTGAAATGTTAATTCTCATCTTTTTTACGTGTTTGGAATAATCTTACTCGTTTCAGGCGTTCCACTCGATTGCCAAATGCGTAGCAACGCTGACACTCGTGTGTCCGCAGGAAGGCGCCTCTGTCATTCACCAGTTTGTCAACGATGTAAAGGTACAGTGGGGCACACCAGCTGTTTTAAACTGAAGATGTGCTTAGCGTAACTTCCAAAATCCTGTCAAAAAAGCTTTTATGACACGTCAAAACAGCATGTGTTGTATAGCCAAGCTGAGAGTAGAAAATGAAGATGGCTGTTACTACATGAGAAGTGTTGCGCGCCGCTTTTGCCGATTGTACACGTCCCTTTTGGTGTTGTAACGTTTCCCTTTCTTTACTTTATCATTTCCCTTTTAGTTATGTTTTCCTTGCATGATCCCCGATAATCGTGAATTGTGTAATGCCGCAATAACCCCTCCGGTCGTTACCACCGGTCTAAGATTCGATCACTGGATTGTGAATGATTGAACCGCTATGTGGTGTGTGGTGCGAACGAGGAAGACAATGATTCGACAATGGAGATGAATTCATTTATGCATCGGCCATTCAACCAACACGCTTAATCAAAGAAGAAACATCAGACTAAATACACTTATATGTTGGCGCGGATCGGCTCTATAATATAGGTACTTGTATCTTACAGAGTAGCAAGTCGACGGACTCTGTTCGCCTGTTTGCTATGCTGGCTTTGGGTGAAATAGGAAAACACGAGTGAGTAATCCTTGATATTTTGGTCGTTGATTGATTTAATCTTCCTTGAAGGTTTGTGCATTGCCATGAAGCACAATAGTCGCTGGTACAATAATTAAATTGAAAATTCTTGAGTTTGTTTATTTGGGAAGAACGTAAAATCGAGTGGAACTGTTGCTCGTCACATTTTTTGAGGAGTTACGTGGTCGATGGATGCCTCTCTGTTTGTATTGATTTCTCACTGTACCTATATCCATAGTGAATTTTTTTCATCACAGGGACCTGAGTGGACAGCCAGAGCTGAAGGAGGTTTTACTAAATGCATTCAACTCACACAATGAAGAGGTGAAATCAGCTGCATCTTATGCACTAGGTATGGACTGGAACAACTAAAGCAGAGAGTCTGAATAAAGCAATCACGGTCTCTACAGATAATGTCCGATGCTTGTCTAAAGTCTAATCTAAACCGATCTGAATTCTCTCATGCAGTACAGCATGCAAATCTGATGTAATGTCTGGGTGACAGTCTGATATGTAAATCTAGCATGGTGTGTCATTCTTTGATATATTAGTGTGTGACAGTCTGATATGGAAATCTATAATGACCTGCCAATTTATCACGCTTTGTGTACATATATTGGCATAGGGGCAACACCTAAAGCTGTAGGAAGTCTATACCACCACCCTACCCCCACTCGTCCACTCTACCATTCCACCAGCCGTTATTTCGTTTGCTTTGCAGCCCGATAGGACTACTGCAGGGGCAGGTGCCGGCGATAGTTAAGGCACTTCACAGACAGCTGAAGGAGAAGAGTGTGAAGACTCGGCAAGGCTGCCTCGCTCTGCTGACAGAGCTGGTGACCGTGCTTCCCGGCGCCCTCACTGAAAACGTCCCACTGCTTATCCCCGGCATCATCTTCTGTCTCGGGTACGAATGCGAGCGACATGTGGCGCCATCTGTCGGCGTCATAAACGAAAGATTTTCCATAGAAGTTTTTTTCTACGTGGCTTGACGTATCTCTGGAACTATATACGTATGCTGTAATAAAAACGCTTGCGTGATACTACTGGTTCAAATATTTTAGAAGAACGTGAGCATTACGTGGCTCCATCTGTGGGCTATATAAACAAAATCTTTCCAGAAAAACATTTCTCTACATCGTAGCTGTCGTTAGAATTGTACGCGAGAATGGTAATAAACACTGTACATTCTCCAGGTATAAAAACTCGAGTTCTAACATGAAGATCGACACGTTGGCGTTTCTAAACTGTGTCATGGCGGCACACTCGCCAGAAGTTTTCCATCCACACATCAACATTCTCGTTCCGGTGAGTTGGTAATCGATTGTGGGATGCGTGCACTGTCCATGACAAAATGTAATAGTAGTAGTACTTGTCGTGGTGGTAGTCATAGTTGTGGTGGTAGTAGTAGTGGTGATAGTTGTAGTTGTAGTACTTAGTGGTTGTAAACAAAAAGAAGAAGAAGAAGAAGCAGCAGCAGCAATTATTGTTACAAAATTGTTGATATTTTTATGGTGACAGCAATAAAATGGTGAAAACCAAAACCATGGCAGAGTGGGCACAGATGCCTGACAACTACTTTGTGATTATTAGCAATTCTTCTTATCATTAATTATTATTATTGTTATTATTATTATTATTATTATTTTTATTTAACATCACCTCTATAGTTCTATGTTCCATTTTTATAGAAAGAGCTAATCAGGGAAGTGGAAATGGGTCCATTCAAACACACAGTAGATGATGGACTAGACATACGAAAGGTAGGACGTCAATCCAACCATAAGCAATTTCAGTATTATGCATTTGTATTAGTATTCTTATATTATTTTCATAAGTCTTCAGATTTAGAAGAGAGAGGTTGGATAAGTATATAAGAATAACGATATATATATATATATATGTACAGTGGAACCCCCCGGATTTTACGCGCCCCGATTTAACGTGAATTTGAATATAACGCGATGAGTCGTTGGACCCCCTTTATTTGCTCTTATATAGCTACGTATATATAACCTCGATTTAGTGCGACATCGCGATGACATTTTATGGACCCCAACCATTGCGTTATAACAGGGCTACACTGTATATATATATATATACTGGTCACATATATGTAATTCAATCAGAGATTATATCAGATTCAAATCTTCATTCCGAACTGTGGAAACTGCCGAGTCATCAAATTGCAGATTAGTGATCATGAGGTTCAAGCCATGTAGGAATTTCCAAACTCGATTTGCTTTCATCATGTTGAAATCAATTTTGCTGAAATAATTTTACGAATAATTTGATGAATAATAAGTTTTTTCTCAGTCATGTACACGTGGACAAATAGCTGTTGCATTACCTAGCTAGTATGGTATGTAGTAAGTATGGTGTGCCCATGTTACTGACATTGCAGAATGGCAAAGCAGCAAGGTTCTCAGTTGGGTTTCTTCCTTCTGTTCACACAGGCAGCATTTGAGTGCATGTACACCCTTCTGGACACATGTCTGGACAGGTTGGATCTGTTCGAATTCTTAAATCACGTTGAGGACGGCCTAAAAGACCACTACGACATCAAAATGCTCACATATCTGATGCTGGTGCGACTGGCCTCTCTTTGCCCCAGTGTTACGCTGCAGAGTGAGTACCAAGTTCGCCTCTGGCTTAGCGCGAGATGTGCCAACTTATATTCTGAGCATGTTGAGAAAATCTGCGCCGCGATTGCAGCTGACTCCAGATAACGATGTATATTAGCCAAATATAACCATTTTTGGTAGATATTCGAATTTCCTTTATACCTGGCATGATTTACAGGCAGCTGTTGCCAATCGATGATGCTATAAAACATTATAAAAGTAATGCTTAAGCTGGGTCTACACTACCGACTTTATGTTGGCGAATTAGACCAACTTCCCAACTATACAACCGACAATCGGCAGTGTAAAAGCGAAAGTCGGGCGAGCAACTGGTCGATAGCAACCAGTTGGGAGATTAGAACATGTTCTATTTTTGCCAACTCGGAGTTGCCGACTTGAGAAATTGGTCCAACTCACCAATTTGACAACATGAAGTTGGTTGTGTAGAGCACCACAACGTAATTTGAGCACCAAAAATTTGAAATTTACACGCTTACACGTACTCATATAAACTGGGTGGTGTCTTGTTGTATAAACTGGGTGGGTGGGGTCTTGATCGGCCGAGCAACAATGTGCAGGGCAGGGGGGGGGCATCGTTATCTCGCACGTGCAGATTGTAGATCCATTCGGTAACGTCTCGGCGAATGCTTTCAGGAGTCGACAGGCTAGTGGAACCTCTGAAGAACACCTGCCTTGCGAAGGTGAAAGCCAACTCCGTGAAGCAGGAGTATGAGAAGCAGGACGAGCTGAAGAGGTCGGCTCTACGTGCCGTGGCTGCACTCCTGGGCATACCGGACGCAGGTGGGTGGTGACATACCAGCCTTATCACATCACATTCACATGTGCCCGAGCGTGCATATTCAATGATGCGCCGGACACTTAATCGATATTAATATTGGCCTAAAAATTGGAAATTGTGTGTATATGGCAATACAACCTTGTTGGACATTGCATATTCAACGATGCACCGGAGACTTAAGGATACATTCAGGGTTGTAGGTGAAATTTGGTCAAAATTTCAATACCCATTTTATTTGATAGATGGCACCTCTATGCATCTGGCAGCTATGTCTGTGTAGACTATTATGTACGTGGTCTCCCAAACAGTTCAAAATCCCTGTGTATATTTACCTGACTATTGCAAACCCCAGCACGCCCTTTAAAATGGTACGTCATTAGCACGTTCTTTCCCAGAATGTACTGTGTTCCACCCCAGCATACGAATCGGAAACTTGTAAACAGTTTACAGCTGTTTTGAACACACTGTTGCTGCGCACGTTTGATTGCATAGAGATGATGATGTCAGAGCATGCATTAATTAGTATTTGGTGAATGGATGATTGAAACAGATCAGTTATTTCTTCAAGTTACTTATAACAACATGACTTTTTATAAAGTTTGTTGATGGTAATCGGCCTGAGATAAGTCACAGTGGGTACTAACAGTAGCAATTGTACATACCTTAGTCAATTCTAAACACAGTTCAATCATCGTAATATGTAGAAAATCGTGAATATCGTCGTTGTTAGTAATGCTGCAGTCCTGCAATAATTGATAATGTTTCAATACTGATTTCTCGGAACTCACAACTCCAATTCCAAAAATGTTGTTTTCGTTTTAATGCTAACACATTAATGGAGTAAAGAGTCTCTGGATTTCTTAAGAAAGATTTTATTTTAGAAGTTTTGGCTCTTTATTTACGTTATTGTTGTGTCATAAAAAAATATTACAGATTTTTGTGCATATTATTTCCTAAAATAAAACATTAAAAAAAATTCCAGGGACCCTTTATATTTACTAGTGCATACTATGAACAACGTATGGCTAAATGATTAGGCTCCAACCCTTCGCTGTTTCTGAGAAATGTGGAAAAAAAAACATTTTTTCATATAAATTTACAATATATGCTGTCGCGTAATTAGTGAACTGATGAAGTTTCTGTGATAAATTTCACGGAGAGCGTAGAGAGACACTCTTTTATTAAATAGATATGTGTGTGATTGGATTTGATGAGCAGTTATGTTGTAATGCCCTTTACAGTGGTACCTGTCCATAACCCTGACTGTAGCCTTAAAGGGACAGTATAGCCTCTAGGATTTTACTGCATACAACTGTACTTACTGTATAACAAATCGTCTATACCCACACGTATTTGTTACCAGATTCCTAATTTAATTGTTATAATTAATTACACATCAATGCTACGAAATTTGAACGGCACCATGACACCCGCGACCGTGCTGCCACCCCGAAAAATTTGCGTATTTGACAATTTATTTTGCACGTTACAGACCGAGGGCTAATCACAAAAGTGCAATTATATTTATACCTAAATGCTATTTAACCGAACGATATTCATTTTAGGGCAAATTTATCCATATTATAACTGAAACTATATGTCGTTTATAAGATATTACAATCCTTTTGCTTTTAAATGAATAAATAAGAAACACCCTCGGTCTGTAGCCCCTGGCTGGAAAGTGGTTTTGCGCAACTTATCAGATCGTGTGCTTTGAGTGGCGCCACCGTCGTTGTAATCAAACTCTAGTCGTTAGTTTTAAAACATTTTTTTTAAATATTTCTAATGGTGATTGAACCATGAAACTTTTTATGTAGCGTAATTATAACCTAAATTAGCTGAAAATAACCCTAGAACCTAGAGTAAACTCTCCCTTTAATTAATATGAATATATGCCTAAGAATTTGAAATGCTTGTATGCACATCGAAGATTCAACAATGCACTGGAAACTTAATTGCCTGAAAATTGCAAACAGCAGGTGTTTGATCGTTTAGCATTTAGCCATTTAGCCTTGCGCCACCTCGCATTTTAAACAATGCACTGAACACATAATTGATATTAATATACGCCTGAAAATTGGAAATAGCATGTGTATTCGTCCTTGGTGCACCTCGCATTTTCAACAATGCACTAAACACTAAATTGATATTAATATATGCCTGAAAATTGCAAATACTATACGCTGTATATTTCACAGTGGTTTAATTTTCGTGAATTTCACTAAACCCTCCCCCCGAATAATACTGAATAATTCATAATTCACCAACCGCGAAATTAATATAACCACTTGCGAAATTGTCAATCAAGTCTGAATTCGCGAAAATATCTGTACGCGAAAAATATGGCGTATACAGTAGCATGTGTATTCATCCTTGATGCACATCGCGCATTCGCCAATGCACCGGACACGTAATCCAATATTAATATATGCCTGAAAATCGGAAACACTGCGTGTATCATGTATGTATGTGACAGTGTGTTCTTGACACACGTCGCGCTTTTTTTTTCGTCCGCAGACAAGAATCCGCTGATGAGTGACTTCCTCGCACAGATCAAGTCGAACGCCGAGCTGTCGACAATGTTTGACAGCATCCAGAAAGACGTGTGCGCCGTTGCCTCGGAAACGTCGCTCATGGACCTCAGCTAGGTGGCGCCACCTCCATGAGCGCGTTGGGAGTGTCAGTGGTGTGCGACAACGAGCGGCCCAGTGGTTACGCTCAACGTCGCCGTGCCTGCCGGTGAGTCAGCAGCCGGGACGAGGCGGAGATGCGGTGGTGCCACCTACGACAATTCGTTCGCTGGGGCGACGGTTGTCGGGCAGTGTGGGTGACTAACTGGTGTCCCGAATCTATGTATGCTTAGGCTCATGCTCGCGTGGATTGTGTGGATAACCACGCGCCACGAAATTCTTGTGGCTTTTTGTTGAGTTGATAAGTTGATAACCATGTTTTATGTATGAATTTATGTATGTATGTGTGTGTGTGTATATATGTGTATATCTATATATCTATATATATATATATATACATGCATACATTCACATAACCTATATATATACATATATATATATATAACATAACCTTCCTTAGGGTCATTATGAAATATGCTTGGTTTTCCAGTGATGTCCTATAGCCGATAGAGACCTTTGTTGTATGCAGCATTCTTTAATTTGCAGTTATAGAACTGGACTGTTGCTGTATAAAAACAAGGGTTGTGATGCAAAGTTTTGCTGTGAACAGTGAATATAACTCCCTGTTGCCTTTTCCTTCGTAGGTGTGGGAATATATTCTATCCATTTCTCTTTGCTGGAAGCTGTATAATGTTTGTAGTATTTGCTTTACTACACATAGTTATGAATTTCATCTCTCCAATGTACATAAATTCAATAACTTTATATTTAAGGAAACTGAAATCCACTGTGTACTTGTGTAGTCGTATAACTACTGGCGATCTTATTCTGTTGGGTTACAGAAATCTAGTACTGGTGTTGATAGAATAATCCACGTTTAAAACACATTTTCCAAAACCATGCGTAATTTAGAAAAAAAAGCGTTTTAATCAACATCCCATATATTGTCGAATAAGAACTTCGGACATACATACTTCGTAAAACGACAAGCTGTAACGTTATATATACGTATAGAAATAGATAAGGATAAGAAGAGTACGGAATAGAGTTCATGGGGTGCACAGTGACTACTAGAGTAGCAGAAATCTATGCTTTGATCGAGACGCACCGATCGCATCCGTAATTTTCTATTGATGAGTTTGAGTGAGAACATGCCGGCAGGGCTATGCGCCTGCTGTGTGTGCTGCCCTCCTCTGATTGCGTGGGCGGTTGTCATGTTGGCTCCGTGAACGTCTGTCGTCTACTGACGGGAGCTGATGACCGTATGTCCAGTATCGATGTCATTTCAAACGCTTTGGTAATAAAACATGCAATATTTTTGCTGGTTACATTGCTGTTTTTGTCGTTTGTGAATAGTGCATACGCGTTCGCGCTCATGCGCACGCACCCCCTCCCTACCACCACCAGCACCCTGCGACACCCATGAGTACGAGGCCCTTGCTAGCTTATTGGTTATTGGTAGTTTATTAATATTATGAGGAGTGGATAGTAATAGACAATCTATTATTGTTCACTCCCGATATTATATAATGTAATATAACTTGGTTGGTTAAACGGTTGTTTATTAATTATATAATACCTGCAGGTATTAATATGTTCACAGTGCATTGTATGCGGTTGTTCACGAATGGCATGTACATAGTGAGTGCGATGTAAGAAAAAACCTCCAATCACCTTCAATGACTCATATTGCTGTTTTTATTTTATGCTATAAGTTATTTATGCTATATTATAATATATATATATTATATTTTTACTTATGCTATATTATAATCAACCAGTGTAACGCCGTTTTGCTTAGCGCTGTATTTTTTTAGGATTCTTACATAGGCTATGCAATACTAGTACGTGGTATAACGTTGTATATAGTGCTGACGGTGTTTCACCTGGTAGCTGGCATGCACCTCTTGCTGAGAATGCGAATTTATGCGTTTCAGTGAAATTACTGCTTTAAGTCACTGCTGCAACGTTGATGGTGGTGCTGAGAAGGCTGAACCCGTAGTATCTGGCTTGTTTTGTGGCTAGACTTACAATAATTATCCCGAGCCGTATACAAGAGAGAATTAGAAGAAGGAAGAAAGTTGCGTTTGGAAGAGGGGTGGCCGTTATGACACATAAAAGCAATAGAAAAAGAAATGAAAGTGAGGAAACAGGCCTCTCCCTCCCTACTGCCTCTCCTCTTCCTCTCTCTCTCTCTATCCCTCTACCACCCTCCCTCCCTCCCTCCCTCTTCTTCCCACCCATTCTTTTCCTCTCCCTTTCTCTATGTCTGTTTTTTTCTCTCTTCCTCACCCAAGCTCGCTCTCCATTCGCTATCCCCCTCTTTCCCCTCCTTTACTCCCTTTCTTTGGGGAAATACTACATTTATTACTAAGTAAGATCATTTACCAATTCATCATTACTAGCAACACATTAATAAGTAAACGTGAAATTTCATAATTATTAAATCACAATTATTATTATTTACTTAATTTCTTAATTAATATTACATTAATAAGTAAACGTAATAAAGGAATAAACGTAATTTCTGATAGCAACCGCTAATTCCCGCCAGTGTGAACGCGCCTAACAAGTGCTTGCTGCCACATCGGGCGCAAATCTCATCAAGTGTACACGCAACCGATTACTCGCACAATGGAGATGCCAAACCAGCGCCTGGACTCGTTATAAGTGCGCTGATGGTGTGCTGTATCATATGAGAGGATGTGTCGGAGCCAATGCAAATCTCGGTTTTTGCATCGCGATCGAAATCTCGAGATTTTTACAAGTGTGAACGCAAAAATCTCACTACGTATCGCGATCAGCATCGCGCTGCAAATCGCACTTTAGACTGCGATATTTGGGAATTAGCGCGATTAATTGCACCGCGGCGTGTGTGTGAACGCTCGCGCAAATAATCCCGGTATTTTCTATCCCATCATACGATGTGTTTACGTAAATACGTGCAGACGTAGAGTAGCGTACGTTAACGTAACAGAGCTAGAGTAGCATACGTTATGGCCCTGTCACACATTGACGATTTAGCCAGCGTATGCCGGACGTATCAAAAATTTGGTGA
>NW_014577162.1:593191-600009 GCF_000485595.1 Priapulus caudatus
CATATATATATATAACATAACCTTCCTTAGGGTCATTATGAAATATGCTTGGTTTTCCAGTGATGTCCTATAGCCGATAGAGACCTTTGTTGTATGCAGCATTCTTTAATTTGCAGTTATAGAACTGGACTGTTGCTGTATAAAAACAAGGGTTGTGATGCAAAGTTTTGCTGTGAACAGTGAATATAACTCCCTGTTGCCTTTTCCTTCGTAGGTGTGGGAATATATTCTATCCATTTCTCTTTGCTGGAAGCTGTATAATGTTTGTAGTATTTGCTTTACTACACATAGTTATGAATTTCATCTCTCCAATGTACATAAATTCAATAACTTTATATTTAAGGAAACTGAAATCCACTGTGTACTTGTGTAGTCGTATAACTACTGGCGATCTTATTCTGTTGGGTTACAGAAATCTAGTACTGGTGTTGATAGAATAATCCACGTTTAAAACACATTTTCCAAAACCATGCGTAATTTAGAAAAAAAAGCGTTTTAATCAACATCCCATATATTGTCGAATAAGAACTTCGGACATACATACTTCGTAAAACGACAAGCTGTAACGTTATATATACGTATAGAAATAGATAAGGATAAGAAGAGTACGGAATAGAGTTCATGGGGTGCACAGTGACTACTAGAGTAGCAGAAATCTATGCTTTGATCGAGACGCACCGATCGCATCCGTAATTTTCTATTGATGAGTTTGAGTGAGAACATGCCGGCAGGGCTATGCGCCTGCTGTGTGTGCTGCCCTCCTCTGATTGCGTGGGCGGTTGTCATGTTGGCTCCGTGAACGTCTGTCGTCTACTGACGGGAGCTGATGACCGTATGTCCAGTATCGATGTCATTTCAAACGCTTTGGTAATAAAACATGCAATATTTTTGCTGGTTACATTGCTGTTTTTGTCGTTTGTGAATAGTGCATACGCGTTCGCGCTCATGCGCACGCACCCCCTCCCTACCACCACCAGCACCCTGCGACACCCATGAGTACGGGGCCCTTGCTAGCTTATTGGTTATTGGTAGTTTATTAATATTATGAGAAGTGGATAGTAATAGACAATCTATTATTGTTCACTCCCGATATTATATAATGTCATATAACTTGGTTGGTTAAACGGTTGTTTAATAATTTTACAATACCTGCAGGTATTAATATGTTCACAGTGCATTGTATGCAGTTGTTCACGAATGGCATGTACATAGTGAGTGCGATGTAAGAAAAAACCTCCAATCACCTTCAATGACTCATATTGCTGTTTTTATTTTATGCTATAAGTTATTTATGCTATATTATAATATATATATATTATATTTTTACTTATGCTATATTATAATCAACCAGTGTAACGCCGTTTTGCTTAGCGCTGTATTTTTTTAGGATTCATAGGCTATGCAATACTAGTACGTGATATAACGTTATAGTGCTGACGGTGTTTCACCTGGTAGCTGGCATGCACCTCCTGCCGAGAATGCGAATTTATGCGTTTCAGTGAAATTACTGCTTTAAGTCACTGCTGCAACGTTGATGGTGGTGCTGAGAAGGCTGAACCCGTAGTATCTGGCTTGTTTTGTGGCTAGACTTACAATAATTATCCCGAGCCGTATACAAGAGAGAATTAGAAGAATGAAGAAAGTTGCGTTTGGAAGAGGGGTGGCCGTTATGACACATAAAAGCAATAGAAAAAGAAATGAAAGTGAGGAAACAGGTCTCTCCCTCCCTACTGCCTCTCCTCTTCCTCTCTCTCTCTCTATCCCTCTACCACCCTCCCTCCCTCCCTCCCTCTTCCCACTTCCCACCCATTCTTTTCCTCTCCCTTTCTCTATGTCTGTTTTTTTTTCTCCCTCACCCAAGCTCGCTCTCCATTCGCTATCCCCCTCTTTCCCCTCCTTTACTCCCTTTCTTTGGGGAAATACTACATTTATTACTAAGTAAGATCATTTACCAATTCATCATTACTAGCAACACATTAATAAGTAAACGTGAAATTTCATAATTATTAAATCACAATTATTATTATTTACTTAATTTCTTAATTAATATTACATTAATAAGTAAACGTAATAAAGGAATAAACGTAATTTCTGATAGCATGGCTCCGACACATCCTCTCATATGATACAGCACACCATCAGCGCACTTATAACGAGTCCAGGCGCTGGTTTGGCATCTCCATTGTGCGAGTAATCGGTTGCGTGTACACTTGATGAGATTTGCGCCCGATGTGGCAGCAAGCACTTGTTAGGCGCGTTCACACTGGCGGGAATTAGCGGTATGCAAATCTCGGTTTTTGCATCGCGATCGAAATCTCGAGATTTTTACAAGTGTGAACGCAAAAATCTCACTACGTATCGCGATCAGCATCGCGCTGCAAATCGCACTTTAGACTGCGATATTTGGGAATTAGCGCGATTAATGCCACCGCGGCGTGTGTATGACGCTCGCTGCAAATGAATCCCGGTATTTTCTATCCGCATCATACGATGTGTTTACGTAAATACTGCAGACGTAGAGTAGCGTACGTTAACGTAACAGAAAGCTTAGGGTAGCATACGTTTATGGCCTGTCACACATTGACGATTTAGCCAGCGTATGCCGGACGTATCAAAAATTTGGTGAATAGCCCGGGGGGATGAGCGTACGTGCGAATAAGTTATGGGTAAGCTTTGTATAAAGTTAAAAGCACGCTTGAAGCACGGCTGAAGCACGCTGGTGAATGCACGCTCGGTATACGTGCGTAGTACGGCGAAGTCTTCAAAAATTTGAGCATGCTCAAAATTTTCCGACGTATGCCAGCGGCTTATGCCATACGTCCGATTAGCGCGGGCCGATAAGTTGTAGGTAAGTTATTTCATTCGATTGACCACGTTCACCACACGTTACTTGTTAAAGTTACTTCATAAGTCGGGAAATACGTCGAGATAATGTCTAGCGTACCCAAAACTTTATTTCTAACTTCATGAGTAAACGTGCTTTTGAACCTGATGTGTTAACTTTGTGTTCTCCAATCGCATATTAAACGTATTTGGAGTGCTTCGGAGCGACCACAGAACTTACTGAACGTGTTTCTAACTTACAGCTACCTATAATGGCCGTATTAGCAAGCGTTTTAGCGGGGAATTGTATATAAAAACGTATTAGGCATGTTGATACTGCGACCGGTGATGTGATTACTGCGATGGCTTCTAGTGCGGTTATGATTTTGATCGTCGAGCGGCGAGCCTTTTTATAGGCCTACGACACGTGATGTCGGCGATACGCTGCGCGCCGCCGCTATGCATAAGTCTAGACTATCGTTTCGGGCATAAGTTGTGAACGCCGGCAACCAGCTATAGATTCGTTGGTATAAGTTATCTATAAGTTATCGAAACGTTGCTATATATACGTTACTAATACGTTAAGTATGCGTGCCAACTCGTGATGATATTACGCTTATGAATTACGCCTCACAAAATTGAAAAAAACATCGATTAGTTCAGCGTATGCCAGCGTTTTAGAGAAATTTTATACGTCCGGCATACGCTGGACTAAATCGTCAATGTGTGACAGGCGGGATTAACGTAAACAGAGCTAGAGTAGCGATACGTTAACGTAACAGAGCTAGAGTAGCATACGTTAACGTAACAGAGCTAGAGTTAGCAACGTTAACGTAACAGAGCGTAGCAGTAGCATACGTTATACGTAACAGAGCTAAGAGGTAGCCATATCCGGTAACGTAACAGAGCTAGAGTAGATATTACGTATAATCTATTACAGAGCGTAGAGTAGCATTCGTTTTAATCGTAAGAGCTAGAGCGATACCGTATAACGAACAGAGAAATACTATATCATGCCGTGTACGTGCGAATCGAACACCGATTATTATTTGCCGGTAGTAATTCGCTTGCGCGCGCGACCGGAAGGTTTATATTCGAGGCTTGATATTGCTAGGGCATGGCAGCCTTCGATTCAGTAGAATTATCCCCGCTCGGCGTGTTTTTATTAACGAGATTTGGCATCGCGGTTTTTTCTTGCTGTTGTGAACCACGCCTGTTGTGAACAAACGACGTACGTCTCTGTCTCTAAGCAGCGGCGATTCCGCGGGGGTTGTTTGCACAATGTGTTTGCACATCGCGACGGTACGTCATGACTGACAGGTCGTGACACCGCCTAGTTATCGTTCGCATGCCTTTTTTTGCAAGTGTCCAAAATCGCGCTACACTGTGTGAAAACATTTTAGTTTGACAAAGTCGCGGTGTAATAAGCCGAGCAGGGTAGAGCGTACGACGCCGTGGCGCTCGTACTCGTAACTTTCATATTCACTGCCGGAAAGTTTACGAAAGATGGGGGAAACGTGGTGATGTATATCGTACGTATAACGCCGGATGCGATAAATTGCACAATACCACCTGTTCGTCGAGGTAATACAATATATGTGTACATATAATATATGTATATATATATATATATATATATATATATATATATTATATATGTGTACACATTATATATGTATATATATATGTTCCTGCGACTGACAGTAGTAACAGTTCATAGTTCGCTCTGACAAATATTCCTTATTAATTCGATCGCATTGATGTCGATCCATCAAACGATTAGATTCTTATGACTGATCGATTTGACTCACTGATTATCATTCTATGCTCAAGACAAAAGTTTCTCTATGCTGCGCTCGCTCCAACGGCAGTTCCCCTGAAGCAAGGAAAGACGTCTCTAAAGCTGCGACGAAAATCCCTGCAAGCGATGGAGTACGTGTAGAAGTTCATCGAATGGCTGATGGATGGCAGGATGAGGCCGACGTGCGTGAAGAGAAAGACGGCGCCGATGGTCGCGTATAGCGTGTAGTCGGTGTGCACGATGAGCGTGATGCAGGCTCGCGGTATCGTGCAGACGACGAACACCGTCGACACGGCCAGCAGTAGCATGGTGACGTGCAGCTCCTCCCGCTCGCTGCTGCTGTCGCCTTGCTGCGCCGTCATCGTCGTCGTTTGCTGTCGTTGTACGTCGACTGCCGTCGACTCTCCTCGTGGATTTTGCTGTACCCGGCCTGCTGTCTGCTGTGCTGTCTGATATGCTATTGTCTGCTGTGTTGTTGTCTGTTGTGCCGTCTGTTGTGCCGTCTGTTGTGCTCCCTGCCGTTCTGCTGTCTGCTTTATTGGTGTCTGTTGTGCCCCCTGCTGATCTGGTGTTTGCTGTGCTGCTGTCTGCTGTATTGGTGTCTGTTGTGCCCCCTGCTGTGCTGGTGTCTGCAGTACTACTGTCTGCTGTATTGATGTCTGTTGTGCCACCTGCTGCTTTGGTGTCTGCTGTTGTACTGTATGTTGTATTGGTGTCTGTTGTGCCCCCTGCTGTTTTGGTGTCTGCTGTTGTACTGTCTGCTGTATTGATGTTTGTTGTGCCACCTGCTGCTCTGGTGTCTGCTGTGTTGGTGTCTGTTGTGCCCCCTGCTGATCTGCTGTCTGCTGTTGTACTGTCTGCTGTACTACTGTCTGCTGTATTGATGTCTGTTGTGCCACCTGCTGCTCTGGTGTCTGCTGTTGTACTGTCTGCTGTGTTGGTGTCTGTTGTGCCCACTGCTGTGCGGGTGCCCGCTGTGCTGCTGTCTGCTGTGTTGGTGTCTGTTGTGCCCCCTGCTGTTCTGGTGTCTGCTGTTGTACTGTCTGCTGTATTGGTGTCTGTTGTGCCCCCTGCTGTGCGGGTGCCCGCTGTGCTGCTGTCTGCTGTGTTGGTGTCTGTTGTGCCCCCTTCTGTGCGGGTGCCCGCTGTGCTGCTGTCTGCTGTGTTGGTGTCTGTTGTGCCCCCTTCTGTGCGGGTGCCCGCTGTGCTGCTGTCTGCTGTCTGTTGTCCTAGTGTCTGCTGTCCTGCTGTCTGTTGTCCTGCTGTCTGTTGTCCTGCTGTCTGTTGTCCTGCTGTCTGTTGTCCTGCTGTCTGTTGTCTTACTGTCTGTTGTCCTAGTGTCTGCTGTCCTGCTGTCTGTTGTCCTGCTGTCTGTTGTCCTAGTGTCTGTTGTCCTGCTGTCTGCTGTCTTGCTATCTGCTGTCTTTCTGTCTGTTGTCCTATTGTCTGGGCCTGCTGTCTGTGTCTTTCTGTCTGGCGGTCGCTAGGTGTTGCGGTCCNACACACACACACACACACACACACACACACACACACACACACACACACACACACACACACACACACACACACACACACACACACACACACACACACACACACACACACACACACACACACACACACACACACACACACACACACACACACACACACACACACACACACACACACACACACACACACACACGTTAACGCGGAATACACACGCGACATGCACTGATTGTTTTCCAACTTACCAACTTTTCCTAGCCAAGCAGAGATTCATCGTGACTCATCAAAATCTTTTTTTAAACTAGCGACGCGTGCGACTGCAGGTAAACTTCGTGTCGCAGTGATGTCAGGCACGTTATTATATTCTATTAAATATACAGCCCGCATATATCAGTTACTGCGCGTCGGCGGGCTTTCGCGGTTATCGTTCTCATTGTTCGACCCGACCACGAACTGACAAACTGTTTGCCGTTTTAGCTCATAGAGAAGCGCAGTCTGCTAGTTTGTTTGATGCGCAGCGGCAGTGCGATCGATAGAGTCCACAACAACGGCAGCGCTAGCGGATATAGGTACTACGGTGGGAAATCAGCGAATCAGCGCTGGGACAAGAATGAGATCGTTTTTCAGTGTATGCATGCGCTTGAATTTGTTATTTCTCATTAGAAATGCTTATTATATTTATTAGAATGCTTATTATATT
>NW_014577162.1:604464-604865 GCF_000485595.1 Priapulus caudatus
ACACACACGTTAACGCGGAATACACACGCGGCATGCACTGATTGTTTTCCAACTTACCAACTTTTCCTAGCCAAGCAGAGATTCATCGTGACTTATCAAAATCTTTTTTATCTAAATATTTTACGTGCGTCCGTCTGGCGTTATACTAGTACCTCGATGCGTCGTAATCACAGATCTGCACTCATTTCAGACATGTGTTGAGATAGATTCTATTCCAACAGCGACGCTCGTTTCAGCCGTCTCTGCCTTTCTTGCGCGCTAATAATACTGAATATAGTGAATATACCTAAATACTGAATTATAGCGATCAATCGTCAAACTAGCGACGCGTGCGACTGCAGGTAAACTTCGTGTCGCAGTGATGTCAGGCACGTTATTATATTCTATTAAATATACAGCCC
>NW_014577163.1:0-26032 GCF_000485595.1 Priapulus caudatus
CTCTCTCTCTCTCTCTCTCTCTCTCTCTCTCTCTTTCTCTCTCTCTCTCTCTCTGGCGTGCGCTCCCTCATCTGTCTTTCGGCGCGCTCTAGGTTTTTTTCCTTTCTCTCATCTCTGCCTATTCCGCTTCCCTAAACGCTAACCCTTAATCCTTAACCTGTTCGTACGTCTGGGCCTTGACATGGGATGCCAATTCCCACCCCGTTTTCCTATATAGTTTTCCATTCCCGTTTTCCACCAGTCGCAATATACGTTGTATACCCTAGTAGTAGGACGGGTAGCCGTGTAAATATTAACACACGAGTTTCACGAAGGATTCTTACTGATGATGGGGAATTAACTCTATTGAGTAGCCATCTGTGATAAAAGCAAATTCTGGAGTGTTGACCCCCGTGCTATAGATAACAGCTATTAACAGCGCTCTCTACGCAACACTTCGTCGAGTTATTACCTTGGTTCCACGCGTGCCTTCTTGAATCGGGCGACGTCACGCCACTGGTGATACAATGTACGGCTCTGCCGTACCTATCAAATTCCGTTTGGTTTGCAAAGTCCTCAAAGAGGGGCAACGTGTCACGCTTCTTTGTTTGACCTGATGCGCTTCTCAGGGGAAGATTTTCTCACCGGCATGTGTTCATCCTGTTCTTCGTATCATCAAATGAGGGCGAAACACCTCCTGCTCCTCCCCCATTGGCGAAGAGCATGATGTTTACAGGGAAATAGATATCGTGCATATACGGTGTGGTCCGCGTCGTCAGGGAAAGAGCCTGTAAAGAAACACTTCCTCATTCTAGTAACGACGTAACTGATTTTCACATTAGAACGTGATGAAATAGCAATGCCGGCGTGTATATACATATATATATATACGCACTCCACACACACATGTAGCGCGCACCGCAGACGCAGACGCACCGACGCACGCACGCGGCGCGCGCACCACACACACACACAACACCCAACACACACACACACACACACACACACACACACACACACACACATTTATATATATATATCCTATTTAAGTGAAAAAATAACCGGAGTACGTTAATTACGGTTCAGATTACTTGGTAATGCCATAGGCCACCATAACGGGTGTCACTGTCATACCCGGCCCTGCATACTTGTTAATTTCACCGTTATTACAATGTATTACATTGTATCAGGAGTTAATGAAGACAAACCTTTGTCTTCATTAACTCCTGATTGTATCAAGTGCTAATAATACCTTTTAATGATTAATAATATTAAAATACATTTACAAATAATATATAATATTTTTTTAAATAATAAAATTAATAAATTATAATAAATAATACTGTTATCAGCTTTTTATTGCATGTTTTAGACTATACCTTAATGTATATAAATTATGAAATGCTAGAATATATATTGTCATGACACTACATAATTTCTTTATACTACGCAGAATGTCATAAAGGACGACGGTAACCACGTTTGGCGGCTCAAGCACTTCAACAAGCCTGCCTACTGCAACCTTTGCCTCAACATGCTTGTTGGCTTCGGCAAGCAGGGCTTAACTTGCACTTGTACGTCGTTTAGAACTGTTTTGGAAATATTTTAAAGTTTAGAGTACATAGTGGGTACTTTTGGGACAGGTTTGATACTGTTACATAATTAGAAAATCACAGGTTTTCTTATGCACATCCATTAGTGCACAATGTGTCCTTTTTATGTGCTTATCCGCCGAACTACTATAAAGAGAGCGACATGAAATTCTATTTTAGTTTGCATTTAACATTATTTCTCAAATTTGGCAGTGCGGCCCTATGCATAAGTGGCGCGGTAGTTGGTGCTTGGAGAACAATGTTACGCCACTTTAATTATTAGTAAATTGATAATGAAAGCAGAGTGGACTACATCTCTCGGGTCATTTGCTCGATTCGATTGTCTAATTACGTTCGCGTTTGTCAACAATTAAATACGCATGGATTTGTAGCGAAGAATAGGAGATGACTTTTCCTCTCCTGGTTTTACAGTTTGTAAATATACAGTCCATGAGCGATGCGTACAGCGAGCTCCTGCCTCTTGCATCGGAACCTACGTAAAATCCAAAAAGACTTCACAGGTATGCGCTTATATATATATATTTATATACCCACACACACACACACACACACACACCACCCACCCCCCCACACACACACACACACACACACACACACACACACACACACACACACACACACACACACACACGCGCGCGCGCACACATATATATAGTTACTCTCGCAAATATACTTGTTTTGGGTTTTTCGTGTGGAAATTAGAATTGATCGACTATTCGCCTTTTTCTTGAGTACCTGACTCTAGGAAAGCTGCGTCATTGCGTATCATGATGAATTGGAGGGAGTGCCTAACTCAATGAGCAGATTATTATCATTTTATCGTATCTGCTGATATGAATCGATATACGACATCGATGATAATAATGAAATACGCAGCAGCCAGTCCCCTCGTTTCCTCCTCCGGTCTTCCCAGCGCCTAATCAAAGCAAGGAAAGAGAATTACGGCATTAATCCCAATCTCTGGCGTTGTGGCCGCGCGGGAAGATGAGCGATCGGCTCCGCTCGTTACGCCGGATTCGTGCCAAAAATTCAATTGGACCACTGCCGCTGCTGCCGCCGCTCACGAATGTAGCTACATGTACGGCCGAACGAGCTCAACGATCAAGCCCGTAGCTATTATAGGTGAAATTTGTGAGCCTGCTGATGGGAATTACGAAGCTGAGTTACACTAAATAACCCGAGAGGCTTCCGTTACTTGTCCGTGCATGTCGGATAACGCAGAGTATACGCGTGGACGGCTCGGCTCAATTAGTTTATCATCTAGGTAGCGCTCCTTCTGAGAGGATTTTCGCTGTCTCTTTACTCAAATGCAGAACAAGTCGCTGGTCTAATAACGACCATAAACATCGACGCTATAGTTACATCGTTTGCGTTGCGATCGTTAATTTTTTCGCCCCGTCTCTCTAGTATTCATGCTTTTTACTAACAATAATATTGTATTGTATATTATATCACAGCTATTGTTATTATCGTGCACTAACACCGTATGTTATTTGGTTTTCGTACGTATTACACTGTTCAACATATACGGTTAATTAGTTGGAATTGGGAATTACTATTATCATCATTCACCACTATCGTGCACGAAATATTTATCGTGTGTATTGCAAGTAATATTGTATTTTATGTCATTCTGTGGTGTTATGATCTTTTACCACTATCGTATATCATGCGTATTCTCACTAGAGAGAATAATGATTGAGAATGACGCAGTTTGTTAGTAGTGGTATATTGAAGGTTTTGCCTGTTTTTTCTTCTCGCGGTGCGATCGTCTGCAGCTCTCCTCTCCACAGGTGATGAATCATCATTGGATTGAGGGAAACTGTCCAGGGAAGTGTGATAAATGTAAAAAGTCTATAAAGAGCTACAACGGCGTGACGGGTTTGCACTGCTGCTGGTGCCAGATCACGGTGAGTACTGATCCTACAAGCTAATTGCGAGCTCGATCAGTCGCTGTGCCTCATGAACATTGTATTCTTATTCTTATTATTAGTTTCTTCTTCTGCTGCTTCTTCTACTACTACAACTGCGTTTTTGTTACTTCTTCTTCTTCCCGTGAAAGAATTATCAGACAGAATATGCAGAGGCCCGCGTCAATGTGATGTGTTATAGTTCTCTGTGAGGAGTATAATGACGTTTTAAGCGCCGAGCGCTTCCTCCGTGCAGCGTACGTATTGTCGTACACTGGAATACACCCGTTAGGAAGTCCGTGATGCGCCATACTGGCACCTCCGTTCCTTGACGCTTTTATTTTCGCACTCTTGTTAGTGTACCGAATTTTCGCGTTTTCTGCGGTAATTAACCCAACGAAGGAAATATTTATCCGCGGAATCGTTTATTTGCGAACGTTTTTCCTCGCATTCATATAGTAAATTTCTCGCAGTGTACGCGAGTGGGAAACCGAGAGGTGCACGCGCAATATATCGGCGGTGTTTCATTCTTCCCGTTGCAGCTACACAACAAGTGCGCGTCTCACCTAAAGCCCGAGTGCTCGTTCGGCGACGTGCAGGACCACATTCTCCCGCCGACGACCATATGTCCCGCGGTGCTCGAGCGACAGCCGACTGTCGGCAGCAAGCGTACGTTAAATCGCACCGACTCGGCGATGCTGGAGGGATCGGGCATGCAAGTATGCAGCATCCTGCACCAGGTATGTGCCGTAGCGATCCTAATCAGATATAGACTGGAGCGCTAAGACCGTATCTATCTCCCGCCTCTTTTTTGTTTCTTCCTTTTCTTCTTCTTCTTCTTCTTCTTTGTCGTCGTCGTCGTCTTGGTCATGATCTTCCTACACAATCCTATTCTTCTTTTTTCTCATTCTTCTTTTTTCGTCTTCTCTTCTTTTTCCCCCTCTTTTTTTTCTTTCTCTTCTTATTCCTTCTTCTTCTCTTTTTCCTCTGAGAGGAGTACACGACAGTCACTTTGTAATCTGAGACCTCCGTCCCCATTCCGAGGATTATCGTACACTCTTGAGCATTATTTCATAACAGTATCAACGAACTTAGCTCTATTCGTCATCACCTTGTGTTTTGGATAGAAAAACAGCGATTCTTTAACTAGTGGAATCGGCGAGTGTTATTTGTGAGTTAGTGAATGTTAATTACTGAGCTTGGCAGCAACAAATATCTCCTAGTTTTCTGTTGATAAATATACAAGAGTTATGAAACACAAGGTGCTTTGTAGACGTGTGTTACATGGTGAAACATTTAGTAATTCAGACTAGTAATTACTACGGAATTTTCTTTATATGTACCGTGGATACACATGGTCTAGGCGACATATAATCATAGCCTAAGAAAGTATTTAGGCATAGACGCAAATGTTTATATCGGATGGCAAGGTAGCTGGGCATGTGAATATCACTATGCATGAGAATTATCTCCATTATATTTCCCATGTAATCAAATCTTGTTTATTATTAATTATAATAATCTTGCTATTTTACATTATTCACGCTCGCATGCGTTATCGAACCTGATTTGTTCGCTAACAATGCCCTCGTAGATTTTGCATCCAAATCGCAAAGTGCTCCTCCCATAATCGTATTCTTCTTCTCTGTGCCCTCTCCTCCTTCTGACGCTGACGCTGCTGCTGCTCCAATTTTTCTCCTGCTATTTCTCCTGGTCACATTATCAGCGCTCTAGTGTACGTGTGAGCTCTCTCAGTACGTCCCGATGTGCATCCAAGAGTCAGTCTCAGTTACAGAATGCTCGCAGCAGTCTACGTAACCGGGCCAAAATCGTGTCAGCGCTGCAGTTCCGAGCGATCTAGCCGTTCTGAATAGTCTCTTTGATTGCAGTCCGATTGGTACTATGCCATTGAAGATGACGAGTGAGATATTCTGACCGACGTTATTGGCATATATTTGCTATCAACGTCTTTAAATAAAAAATTTAAATAATTTAAATAAATTGTATCAAAATCTTTCGGGCCATCTCAGAAATAGTGGCTGGACCTTTCGCAACAGGCAAACAAGGGAAGGATGTACGGCTATAGTTTCGGAAACGTTGGATGTACCCCCACCGAGAAGCATGCAACCATAAAACATATATTCGTATATAGACAAAATAATCGTACCGCACGCACGCACCACGCACGCATGCACACACATACACACTGATTCACTCGCGAGGCATGTACGCACCTATAGTCGAGTCACACAATGTTAACTACTTGTATTTCGTTACACATAATCTATGTATGTGTTTGTGTGCATTTTACTATACCGTTTCACTCGCGTGCTTTTATAGATTTGCTCTCTCCATTGATTACTCGGTTTATTTTGTGAGCTGTTCGTTTTGCAGTTCTTTATTTCGTTTCTGTTCGCAGAGATTCAAATTTTAAGCATATATTATCAATAACGAATATTTGGGACGAATCAATATGTTCGCGCGAAGACGTCACGTGTATTGGATGCACTGAGACATGGCCGTTGAGAGCTGCACGCGATTAGGATCTCTACGGTATGAACATACTTGGTATTTATATATTTCTGCACTTCTCGTCACCTTCCTCGGGTAGCTGTGCGAAGAATCAAGACCAATAGCAAGATAAACTAAAAAACACGCCCTAACCTGCCAGAGAGCACGATCAGTAAGTATAACATATACTAAGACTGGCAGGGGGAGTGGTAACTATATTTTTGCATGAAAACTGTAGGAGCATGTCACATACCAGCCGTTCGTTATGGTGTACCACTGCATGCGACACCCGTATCTTTTCTAGTCATTTACTGCGTGCGCTAATCCTTGCACCAATTACAAAGAATGACTTATGAACCTGATCGTATCCCCGCACCGAATTGTACCGGTACACGTTTGTAGTGCCACACTATAATACTATTTCGAGACTTGTCAGTGGTCTGGGGTATTGTACAGCTATAGCATACTCCCTCAGAATGAGAGGGAGACTGAGCTATGAAATATTCCTAACCCAAGTCTATGAAGGAGAGTGAGTAACTATTTCTTGCTGGTGCCGTAGCACATCTTTAATTTTCGCATCGCCATGACTGTAGTTCCAGATAACCCCGCAGCCCGGCACGCATCCCCTACTCGTCTTCATCAACCCGAAAAGTGGTGGCAAGCAGGGGAGTCGCATCCTACGCAAGTTCCAGTACCTGCTGAACCCACGACAGGTGTTCAACTTGGCCAAGACCGGCCCGATGCCTGGCTTCCAGTTCTTCAAGGACGTTCCCGAGTTTAGGGTGCTGTGCGCTGGTGGCGATGGCACAATAGGATGGGTGCTGGAGACGATGGGTAGGATCTTTATCACTCGCTGATCATTTTTCTTGGCTGTACTTCTGATCCCGAGACTTTGTAACTGTGTGAACGTGACTGTGTGAGAGAGAAGGGCGTATAGCCTGTTATTACTAACTACTATAACAATGCGTTACTGTGCCCGGTGGAGGTGCTGTTAGCGATAGGTTTTGAACGATGGCGATTTTGCGACTCTCGTTGCAGCCTTGGGCTAATTTCAAATCCAATTCATGGGTTAAATCTCTAGGATATTCGGTAACATTTTTTTGGCAGAGCATTTGTTTACTTGAGAAATACAGCGGTTACAGTAGTCCTAGATGAATAATATATCCTTATCTAATGAAAATACACGCGACTAATATTGACAAACTCATGCTAATGTCGGGCACTAAGCAGCACTGCACCTGCCGTTACACTCGACGCTAGTGTTACCAAGAAATACAAATAACGTGACGCATCGCGTTCTAGAGTGATTGTGAAATGACAGTCAGCAACGTCAAAAGATTTAAATAGTGAAAACAACACTCGTGTCTGTTTCAGATAAGATGAATCTGGAGCAGAGCGGTCAGAAGGTGCAGGTAGCCATCCTTCCGCTCGGAACAGGCAACGATCTCGCGCGGTGTCTACGGTGGGGCGGAGGTTTGTGCACACGTACACTCGGCAATAAATATACGGCCAGTTGGAAAAGTAGTCGCCGAGTATGCTGGTCCAGGACGGTCATCACATTGATTATTAAGAATACATTCCGGGTTGTTAGGTCATATTCAGTTTGATTGAATTTGATGAGCAGTTATGCTGCAATGCCCTTTACAGAGGTACCTGTCCGAAACCCTAACTGTATCCTTAACAGTGTTATGGTTAGGGTTAGGTTAGGTTTGTGATTAAGATAATATTGCTTTAGGATTAGGAATATAATGCAGGTAAGGCTATGGATAGGGTAAGGGTTAGGGATCAGGTAAGGGTAAACTTAGGGTAGGAGGTCGAGTTAGGATAAGCTTAGGGTGAGCATTAAGCTCACGGTTACTATGCTTATAGTAAGATTATGGTGACATTCGAGGCATCTACAATGTTAACAGGATCGCGGGCGGTGTATTAATGCTAACATATAACAAGATTTTTTTTGCACTTCATAATACAGGATACGAAGGTGAAAATTTAATCAAATTCCTGAAGAAGATTGAGCGATCGACGCCTGTTCAGCTGGACCGGTGGAACATCGAGTTCTCCTCGGCCGAGAGAGGTGACGAAGAGAAAGGCGACCCTATCCCTGCCAACATCATTACTAATTATTTCTCTATTGGAGTTGTGAGTATCATTATGTATTTTCCTTGTCAGAGAGACTAACTTCATCTCTGCCAACCTCACATCAGTTACTTCTCTATAAGAATCGAGACTTTGGAGCCAGCTCCATCTTTGCCAAAATTATTGTCAACCAATTTCTATGCCCATTGGCGCGCACATTGCTTCTGGTAACTAGCTTAAGTCACTGCAATCCCGCAGGATGCTTCGATAGCGCATAGGTTTCACATAATGAGGGAGAAGCACCCGGAGAAGTTTAGCAGCCGCATGAAGAACAAGCTGTGGTACTTTGAGTTCGGCACGTCAGAGACATTCTCAGCCACATGCAAGAATCTACACGATAAGATCGATATCATGGTGCGTTCGTGACTGACACTCAGGCATGCGACTATACGAGAGAGACATGCGTCTATATGCATGTGGAATGTCAGTGAATGTGTGAGAGGAATGGTGATTTTTGATATCGATTCAGACATATTGTGTATATAAGTGTGTTATATGAGTGTATGAGTGAGACGAGACTATGAGAGCGAGACACGAGAGTATGAATTATGTATGCGTGTATACGAGTTAGGCATGAGGATATGTAAAGAGGGCATGTGAGTATAAGAGTGAGGCATGAGAGTATAAGAGTGAGGCATGAGAGTATAAGAGTGAGACATGAGAGTATAAGAGTGAGACATGAGAGTATAAGAGTGAGACATGAGAGTATAAGAGTGAGGCATGAGAGTATAAGAGTGAGGCATGAGAGTATAAAAGTAAGGCTCATACATCACATCATTAGAATTGCCCGATATGTTACTGCATTGCCTAGTTATGATATACTGCATCTACATATTGTGTTCCATCTCTGTGACAGTGTGACGGCGTGTCTCTGGATCTGGCGAGTGGTCCCTCACTGGAGTGTATCGGAATCCTCAACATACCAAGCATCTATGGAGGGTCGAACCTCTGGGGCGACAACCCCGGCGTGCGCAAGCGCGGCAAGACATCTAAGAGCCAAAAGAAACGGGACAAGGATCGCGACATTTCATCCAACAGCATATCATCGGGTGATGCCAATTTCACTCTACAAGGTGTGTGTCATAATCGGCAATCGTATGTTGCTGTGTGTGTGCGCGTGTGTGTGTGCGTGAGAGAGAAATAGGCAGCCAGACAGAAAGAGAGATATATGCAGAGAAAGCGAGCGATAGATATATATATATATAGCGAGAAATAAGGGTGCATGCGAAAGAGAGAGAGAAACTTATACAAAGAGAGTGAGAGTGAGATAGTGAGAGAGTGATAGCGAGAGGCAGAAACAGAGAGATGCAGAAGCAGAGGGAAAGAGAGACGAATAGAGAGACAAAGAGAGCGAGAAAGATAGAAAGTCTGCAAGAGAGACAGAGATTAAGAGAGAAAGAAAGAGAGGGGAGAGCGAGAATTAGAAGGAAAGTGAGTAACAGAGACAGTGATAGAGAGAGAGAGAGAGAGGGAGAGAGAGAGAGAGAGAGTGACGGACCCCGAGACAGAGAGAGCGAGAAGGACAGAGACAGATATCAAGTGACAGAGTGAGAGTGAACAAAAAAGCACGTGATAGAGAGAGAGACCTACACAGAGACTGATGGACACAGGCATAGAAAGAGCGAAAGAGAGAGAGAAAGAGAGAGAAAGAAAGAGAGAGAGAGAGAGAGAAAGAGCGAGCGAGGGAGAGTGAGAGAGGACGAACGTGAGAAAGGCAGACAGGGAAAGAGGTAGAGCCAGAGATAGTGGGAGAGAGTACGAGAATAGAATACCTATAGTTGTATACGCATTAGATGTACATATACTCAATAGTACTTTGGAATTGCAGACATTGGTGACAAGCAGATTGAGGTGGTGGGACTGGAGAATGCTCTGCATGCGGCACAAGTTCGCACCGGCTTGCGTGCATCAGGCAGGCGTCTGGCCCAGTGTTCTTCTGTCACCATAAGGTACATCATTAACGCTCGGAGTTCATCCTTCCAATCCCCAATGTCATTTAATATAGCTTTGGCAGAAAATCACCATTTAGTTGCCAAGATATGCTTGTGTTTTCATTATCCTCCGCACGTAGTGCAGCGGAGGATATTGTTTTCGTGCTCGTTTGTATGTGGCGGTGTGGCGGTGTGTGTTTGTGTGTGTGTGTATCTGTCCGCTCGATATCTTTGCAAGCGTAAGAGGTAGACACTTTGGTTTTCCTTTCTTATGGATTGCTGTAATAAGGCCCATCGTCTTGCTAAATTTCAAGTCGCTGATAATCTTGTCCGCCTGGCTATCATCAATTCTAGGTATGTCTCCCTCTGGTTCCTTAGTGAACACACTACTAAAATAATTAACAAGTATTTCTGCCTTTTGGTTGTCACTGGATGTCAACTGCTCGTCAGTATTAGGGTGCGTGCGTGCGTGCGTACGTGCGTGCGTGTGTGCATGCGTGTGTGCATGCGTGCGCGCGCGCGCGTGTGTGTAGGGGGGGGGTGCAAGGTGGCATCTGTCCCTTAGATTTTGGAGCAAAATTTAAAAAACGAGCTTAGCTAATAATCGTAAATAACCCGAAGGTGATTTTTCTGGTCACTTATACGTGAGATACTTATCACTTTGTCTCAGACCCACCCCTACTACACTATTGACGTCGTTCAAGAGCTGCCTCCGTCGCTCATCATTACACAGTTGAGTCATGAAATGTTGCCCCCCCCTAAGAATTTGCGCACCCTACGGTCCTGGAGCAACATTTGAATATATTGCAAAAAACGCTTCGGGTTCGACTTGGCTTCCCTAGCCATATACTTCTCGTAATACATGCGTAGCCTTTTATTGAATTTCCGCACTTTGTTCCTCTAGCTGCCTGTTATAATTATCCTGAAGCTTTCCAACTTGGTAGTGTAAGCCTTCTCCCATGCCCTATGTTTGTTACCTATTTCTTTTCAAGTTTTCTCATCGATAGGGAACTATATAGTATTACTATATAGATTTACGCCATCACTGCAATCTTTAAAGTAGTTAGGCCAGTCTAACACCATACTGCTGTTCATAGTTGGGAAACTACGTTTATCGTATGAGAATTTCGTTTCTTTGATTACTATCTATCTCAATGTTACAGTTTAGTAGTTTCCTCCGCCAGGGGCTTGGCGGGGGTTATGTTTTCACCGGCGTGTGTTTGAGTGTTGGTTTGTGTGTTTGTGGGCTTGTTAACTCATGCACGTTTCAGTTCACTTCCGCTAGGTGCGCTGGCTGTAGACTTACAAACACGCAACCACAGGCTAAGGGGCAACCACAGTCCTCCCCCACCTGCACGCTCGCACTAATCCGGATCTAATTAATTAATTAATTAATTAATTTTTCCACTTAATTAATTAACTAATTAATAAAAAAATTCACATTGAAAGAATTCAGCTGCCTTGGCGGAGGTCTGTGCTCTCCGAGTGCTCTAGTTAAGTTGTAGAATACATCCAGCCGTGTGTTGTTGTTTTCTTGTGACCCGCTATCACTCCTATATAGGTAACTTATTAAGAGTTTGTCACTATTTGTGTGGTTTATTTTAATCCAGCATGACTCCTGATACTCGATAAGTATTTTAATGTCATTGATTCAGGAGCATAATTTACTCCTCTCCCTAGCCTGCTGGCCACATCTGTATGATGCATCACTGATCACATATTCATTAAATTTGAAGTCCACCAATGTAATGTCTCAATAGTTCTTAGGTTTAATTTTAGTTATTTCAATGATATGTGGGTTATCAATACTGGCAATTGTTTTTAACTCAGTCATTTTATTGGAGAGGGAGTCAGCATTTGTATATATATATAGATTACAATGGTTGTTTATGAACTCGTGTGTCGAGAGTGCTCAATACTACCATGAGTAGAGCAAATATAGATAAAGTTATACGGACACGGTAGAAATTTTGACTCTGTTTATTGCATACAGAACTGTTTCGTGTGGAGCGAAAGCTCCACACTCATCAGTGCCTAATACAGAGTGATCTATTTAGAACATCCCGAGCAGTATAAAAACATCATGCATAATGTGATCTATTGTTCATGCGTGAGCGTTCTAAAGAAATACCATAGATACTAATTAACGCGTCATTGTCGGTGACTGCTGCGCGCTGGCGCTAAACTGAATTCATTGCAAGAGTTTACATAACGTTCCTTAATAAAAATTTATCTTTATGTCTGCATTTACTAACAAGTTCGTTTCTCTTGTTCAGTGTCGCTATCTCAGGTTTGCACAATATGTAGAACATATTAAGGAACGTTATGTAAACTCTTGCAATGAATTCAGTTTAGCGCCAGCGCGCAGCAGTCACCGACAATGACGCGTTAATTAGTATCTATGGTATTTCTTTAGAACGCGCACGCATGAACAATAGATCACATTATGCATGATGTTTTTATACTGCTCGGGATGTTCTAAATAGATCACTCTGTATTAGGCACTGATGAGTGTGGAACTTTCGCTCCACACGAAACAGTTCTGTATGCAATAAACCGAGTCAAAATTTCTACCGTGTCCGTATAACTTTATCTTCCGTATAACTTTATCTATATATATATATACAGATCGGTTTATCAAATGACAACGTATTTACATTATGGACACTTCGTGTAGGTTTCTTTCCAGATTTCCTGGGATCTACTCTTTCTTTTGTATTTGTTTTATTGTACATTTCCACGGAGGCTCTTACTCTGTAGATGAAATGGGAATCGGGCTTCTCTTCCTTCTCCTTCTTTTGGCTGCTGCATTCATCTTCTTGTCTTCTTCTTGTGATTTTGTCTGATCATGGTAAATATTTATACCTTTGTGCTCTTCTATTGTTGACGCAGCTAATCTACTTACGTGCCTAAATAAGCTTTTCTTCAGATCTAAAGTTTTGAATTTTATTCTTATTGATCTGGATTTTCATCCTTCGGTCTGTTTCGTGTCTAGCCTCTCAGGTATCTCAATGATCTCAGGCTTAATCTGTGCTTTAATACATAGGCCAACTGAGTTAGCTGTGTCCATAAGAAATATGTGCCCTTCCTCATTCTGTCTGTTGTGAGAAGTTTTTACGTCTCTCTTGTTTATGGATCTTCGCTTTCTGTTCCTGGACTGCCTGTTTGACTTGGTTGGTTATTGCTGATTTTTTTTATCATCGATGTACTATCACTGACGTTTGTAATATCAGCTATTTTGTCGCCAATCATATAGCATCGACTTCCTGGCAGCTTGATTTGGTTTTATAAGCTCTGCCTCAAATTTGTGTGACATTTAATTTTAAGTTGAGTTTTCATGGATGATAGTTCAGCTTTCATTTTCTCGATATCATCTTTTACGTTCCGAATAAATAACAGGGTGTCCATCACCTTGAAATTACATGCTTGGCAGAACCAATATATTTGTCTAGATTAGGTAGTTTCTTTCATTTTTTCCGGTAAATATGAAAGTAAGAAAAATCCTGACGCGCTATTTTGGTGCATATTGGGCTTAACTTGTAGCGTACATTTTGCTTTCATAATCTCTTATCTTACTGAGAAATATACCAAATACCATTTTTGCATACAAATTTAAAATTTATGTTGTCGCGTAATTAGGGGCTAGAAATTTCATGAAATTTCTTGCTTTGAGCATAGAGAAACATCTTATCTATAAATAAAACGTGTGATTGATACGATTCATTTGTCAATAAACGTTTACTCTTCATAAGAGCAATACCCGTGCAAAAGCTCGAGTATCTCCTTATTAACGCTGAGACAGTGAGAGTGAGACTCACGGCCGGGGTTGGCGATGGGAACCGTGGTTGTCAGACTCGGAACAATCGGACAAAGACTTCACGTCATTTCTGTTCAGTTTACTCACAGTTAATGCATTCAGAACAACGTCTTGCGCTGCTGACACCATGTTTCCATCCTTTTCATAGCGCAAAGAGATAATACAGCAATGAGAAATGAGAGAGAAGACAACAGTTACAGATAAACTAAACTCAACCTGTTCTTCTTAGCACATCTTAAGCTCTTACATCGGATTTCCAGCATTGATGTAGCTCCGCCCTGTAACAGTCAGATTAATACACGAAATCCATACTTAGCCAGCTCGCTACATAGGTTGGCAATGTTTACAAAGTAAACTTACCATCGAATCAAAGAAGTTACAATGTATAGTACATCTATAAGGTCATTTATCAAATTTGAGATTTGCAGAAGAATAGTAGCATACTTTACCATTATTAGCTAGGCATATACAGTACGCGCATGTCTTAAAATCATATTAGTTAAATATTGTAGTCGTTTCGATTACATGTATGTGTGGTTACCGTTATGTAGTGTCACAGATGTTCGTCATTGTATATCTTAGCTGTATTTGTTTTGGTTACAGAACCAGGCAACGATTTCCAATGCAGATTGATGGTGAACCATGGATGCAGCCTCCTTGCACAGTAGGTGTCACCCTGATGTATTACTTTATGTATATATATATATATATATGGAGGGAGGAAGAGAGGATGAGAGAGAGGTGGAGATGGAGCGGGAGTCAGAGAGGAGGAGAGGAGAGGGGAGAGCTAGGCAGAGAGAGAGGAAGAGCGAGATGGAGAGGGTGAGGGAGAGGGAAAGATATAGCTATAGATATGCAGATATATATATAGAAATAGATAAATTTGTGATTTATATTACTTATAATATAATAATATTATTATTTATTTGTACATGGAACTCGTAGATACGAAAATCTCGATCCAGCAATAGTTGCTACAGCTATTTGTTCCTGTGTTTGATCTTACTTATTTATTTCTCTTATCACTTATGTATTCTTTTCTTTTCCTTTGCAGATCCATATAACACACAAAAATCAGGTGACAATGTTAATGGCGCCACACAACAACAACAAGCTTAAACTATTCGGCCTCTTTAAGAAATGACAAGTAAGTACATGTTTTTTTTAATTAAAAAATCTCCGCAACAGATAGTGAGTGCATAAATATTAGCATATACCTACAAATTTCTATTGGCGCATTCACATTTGTCATAAAACATCAGTGAGCGAAATATTTATTTTTGACCGCTGACATGACAACGCGCAATTATGCTACCACCCTGACAAAGTTGTGATTCTACCAATTTAATTTGCATGTTACAGACCGAGGGCTAATTACAAAGGTGCAATTATATTTATACCTGATTTCTATTTTAATACAACATTCGTCTATATTATAACTGAAACTAATAGTGGTTTATCATTATTAATTAATTAATTATATTATTTATTATTGCACTCATTCTTCTCTTAAATTAATAAATAAGAGACACCCTCGGTCCATAGCCTGTAGCCGAAAAGTTGCGCTGCACAACCTTTGTCAGTAGATGCGCTTAGGAACGCCACCGTCGTTGTAAGAAAACAGTGGCCGTCAGTTTTAAAACGTTTAAAATATATTTCCAATAAATATTGAACATTGAACAATTTTATGTACCGTAATTTAAACACATTTTAACTGAAAATATGTAAGGAACTTATGGGTATGTATCTCTTTAGGATATTCTTAGTCTATGGCTGAACCCACTGAGCTGTACATATGGACGTAACTAGCAAAGTACCCGACCAATGGATGAGTGTTTCGTTGATGTAATGGATCTAGGCGGTAGTCAATGAGGCAAATTTAGCGGAAAGGAGAAATTTGCCCTGTCCATGCGTGTATGGTAGCCACGTAAATTTGTAAACCACCCGCTACTATTAAAAAACACACCAACCCCTGAACAACTGAACCATGTAACTCTGGGACGGAAACGACCTTTTCTAATGGTCCATAACTGAGGTCATACGCATTACAAAAACGGCCATACGAAAATAGGTGAATTTAATGAATATTAATTATAATCAGCCAAAGTTAGTATATACAGCTCAGGGGCTGAGCCTAAGATTATAATGCGATACATGCACGTGAATCGTTTCTCTGCTTCGAAAAACCTAGTTCAAGCATCGAGGACTGTTTGCGTTATGTTTCAGTTACTGAAACGGCGGTCAGGGAGTGAGCCGCCGTCGTTCACTCAGAGCCGCATGGCCGTAGAAAACGATCTCTGCAGTATAGTCGAACAAGATTGAAGCTATCGCACAGTGAGTACATACGAGAGACAATGGGAGTTGAATAGATGAGGGCGAGAGAGGGAACAGGGATAGATAGTTGGAGAAGGGTAAGGAGAGAGAATCCATTGAGATGCGAAAGTGAGAGGAAAGAGAAAATAAAGTAGGTATGAAAGAGTGATATCTAGCTTTTTAACTCCAGTGTCAGAATGAATAAAACAAATACACCCTCCGACTAGACTATAATTCATATCCTGAGCTAATAACACCTTAATTATTAGCTCTTGTTCATATCTATTAATTATCGATTGCAGACGGTCATATTGCTAGACGAGCAATGATGAGTAAGGGACTTGGTTATGAGCAACAGAAACAGGCGAATAGGGAAGCATCCATCCATCACACTTCCTGACGTCAGGCTATGTCTAAAATACGGCACGCAGATCAAAGCCACGGTGAGGCTCAATTCCTTGTGTGTCTCTAATAGGTCTCACGCCCGCGACCCACCCCATGTTCCCAATACCAACACCAACCAAGTCGTTTGTGATGTCAGGGAGACCCAAAAATCTACATTTGCAAGTCTCAGGGAAAATCGGAGGCTGAAAAGTACGAGCGATGGCGAGCCAAGACGACAGCTTGTGTTCGCACGAACGAGGAGCATCATGGAAGAGTCAATTAAGCGTAGTCCGTCTCCGAGATGCTGTGATGTCTCGGGCAATTCACCGATGAAACATCAGACTCTCATGCCGACACACTGAGCGTAGAGGTGCTGATGCTATTAGTTTATGTCACGTCCTCACGCGATTGCCGTCCGTTAACGTCGACGATATTGTGAAAACGCGAGGGTATTGTAATAAGTGGAATTAAAACTAAATCCTATAGTGTAAAATGCGAAGGGCGAAAATTCGCTTGCGGTTGGTTATATTTTATCTTGTGGGGTCGAATCGAGAATCGACGTTGCGATGCGGACGCGTCAGTTCGAGATTCGGCAGTAATGTTATGCTGTGGGGAAGACAGTGCCGGGAAAGTGCCTCAACGACTACAGATTTTGCGTCATACCGTAGGAGCGAAACCTTGTTATCGTAGGCCACATAGTATTTAGCGGATCCACTGTTCAACCAAGACCCCGTAGCGTGATGACATAGTTTGCATAGGGCAGCACGAGAGTGGTGGGCGCATATACATGTAGATGGCGCCGTTTTTATTTCAACGCTGGGCCATCCTCTTGTGCTGCTGACGTTTCGCGGTTAGCATAGAATAAAGATGTACTTTATCATATCCTCGTGTCTTAACAGTCGAATCATTGGTTTCTTGTGGGTAGATATCGAAACGCATATGCCATGTCACTCGACACTGTTCATATATCGATGCTAAATAAGTGTTTTACTTATGTCTATACTTCCACCTCTTCTCCATAGTTAAATGTCTTGTTGGATTGATACCGAGAGCATGCAGTCGAGAGTGTGTGGGCGTCATCTTGGTCGATGTCGTCCGTCCTGGCGTGCTTGTTTGCGTTGAGCTCGGTAGACAGGTGGAGCGAAATAGCGAGGATGAGAGAACACATGAGTGTGACTGGCGCCTCCGCAATCATGTACCCGCACGAGCAGCCTGGTTTACAACATATTCCCTATTAAATTCTATATATGTACAGTTGATATTTTCGGCGTGCTGTGTACAATTCCATTTACATTGGTGCTTTGTGTACATATAGGTACATATAGGTATATATACCACTGTCGCATGTGGATGTGTCGTAACAATGGTGAATGGCGTTTGATTCGCGCCCAAATAAAGAGCTTCAAACCATACGTTGTGCGTACAAGAATCATAGTCACCTGGTTAACAGGTGAGGGGCGAGTGTGCGCATAGTGTAGATGTATCAGTGTAGCTTTTTCTTCAGGGTATACCTATATATACAGTACCACCATATCTACGATATTGTCCCTTTTCTATTGTTTTCCATATAAAATGGACACACGGAGGTTATTTCTATACAGAATAATTTCAAGGAATGTATTTCAGAAATTATATAACGGTCATTGTTATTGTAATCAAGTTGCTATAATCATTGGTTCATTTTCCAGCCATAATACTGCATTATACTATTTTTAAGTTCGATCGCCGTACTCTAAACAGCAAAAGAATGGTGATTTCTTTTATAATTTAGTGTTCGAATTCCCGTTTAGTGGAAACCGATAAGTATCAGAACATAATGAAATATACGAGACAATTACTATTTTGTTAAATTTCAAGTCCGCAGCCATGTATATATTACTATAAAAAGACATACATACATTATATGCATTATGTGTATATATGGTATTTATAAGGGTACGTTTTAATCATTATTGAGTTTAACCCCCAACACATGTTTGGGCTTTCAAATATTCGAAAGAAGCGTGGTATGCAGTTGACTATGTGATGAGGTAGATCACGTCTTTATGAATATAGCTTAGTTGTTACGATCATGACATAATTTATTGTCATCTATGTAATTTCTATATAATTTTTATGGGCGAATATAAAAGCATTTCGCCGACCGTTCCCTATCGTAAACTGTGCGATGTTTTAACGGGCACAACTCAGCTGCCAGTTAACATCCCATGCTAGGACTGAATCCCATATATATATATATATATTAATAATATAGTTACGTTTTAAATATTTCATTCTCTGGTGTTGAATTTCATACCATGCCGTAGCTGTTGTGGACTGAAATGCAAGCAGGTGTGATATACACACACATATACAATGTTCGACATTAGTTAGCTAAATACGGACATTGACAACTGCAGGGCTTAGACGACGCTAGTAGTTTTTTCTATATATTTATATAAATATAGTCTAGCGAAGTTAGCTAGGTGTGATCCAGTGGACATCCTAATTGATAGACGACTCGGTTACACATTATCCGAGTGAGGGACGTGGCGCCATCTGTCAGGTGGTCGCTACGTCGCGGACATGTCTTGTGACGGGTACTTAGCAAGTTAGCACCTCATGGCCCACAGCCTATGCGAAGCGCGGCGTCTACGGTACACTTGTTCAGGGTCCAGCTTAAACCACAACTACCGGCAGATAGATTCAGAGGTACAGGGCGGTTGGTACGCACAATCGAGGTGCGACGTGAGGAGAGAGTTATGTAATAATAATGCACATCTATTGAGGAGGACCCCCGTCTTACTTTTGTTGCGATGGCCGCCCGCCAGGAACGAGTCGATGGAGCCATGATTACGCGCGGATTCCATGGGGTGAATGACTATAAAGAGATTTATTATTACAGCTGTTAGAAGCAGTGTGTTTCACTATTAAAGTGATTATTAGCAGTATCTAAAAGACCAATTTTATTAAGTAAAATCTGAAAAGATTTCTATGTATATATAATATATACGAATACTTACACGATGATGGATTGAGTGAAGACGGGAGTGTTGTCAATTTTAATCGCCTTTACTTTAAAGGTAATATATGAAATAATACTGCCTATTTATGCAGTTCTTCCATTTGGGTTTTAGTTGTGAATTTTGTACACATCCTACTAGAGAGATATTTCTACAATGTTGCACTGATAAGTCGTAGTAGCAAAAGATAGAGAAGCCTTTTTATGTTCCCACCATGTAGCGTAGCAAGCACACTGGATGCCATGTTGCTCTGAATGTATCACGCCGACTCCCATCCGCAGGCCACGGGATTTACATGTTATTTCACGATGTTCCGTACCGGTATCAGTGCCGAAATGAGCCAAGCCTGCCTTTCTGATGCTACCTCACTTGTTTTCCCCCGTGATCAGTAGGCAACGACCCCTCCAACTTTGCACTTTAAAATTACATAGAAAATGCTTAGACTAACTTTGCGTCGAGATAGGTAGGAGGTAGATACTCACAACGCCAACCTGAAATCACTACCAATAAAATACCGCACCTCACATACACCACAGTCATTCCTAACAATGAACAACCGCACCTCACATACACCACAGTCATTCCTACCAATGAACTACCGCACCTCACATACACCACAGTCATTCCTATCGAGTTATAACCCGAGACTTGTGCATGTAGCTACATGTATCTCACAAGTTCATAGATTAGATTGACAAATCCAAAGACAACCATAATTGTTGTAAGTTTCGACAGACACGTGTCAGCCTTTAATCGGAGTTGTGGTTATTTGCAGTTATAAAAGGGCTGGTTTCCCAATTCGTGAATTACATTATTGATTAGCAACATGGCCGCAACTGGTATTGTGCTGTGACTATGAAATATCTTAATAAATTTTACAGTTGTCTTTATTTAAACTATTCTTTCCCCTTATTAACAATTAAGTTAATCGATTCTACAACGTTTCTTCTATGTGTTACGAGTTATGTGCGGTGGTTGTTTTGTACATATTATTGTACAAAAAATAATAAAAGTATATGTAGCTGTATGTATTAATTTGAAGGTGTTGTTTTATTAAATGCGTTTTACATCATTTTTGTCGATAATTGTTAATGGACTATAAATTCACAGTTCATTAAAATCTTCAATAATCTAAATTAAACGAAATCACGAACAAGCATTTATTTTCAGTGCATTTTATTTAGTCACGCTCCACAAAACATAGTTAAGGTGAAATTGTTACAACAACAAAGGACGATACTTGCTTAAGCAAAGTGAATAATACCTAAAGTGAAAGCAAGTGCATCACCAAATACCTTGAATTAAAAGCAAAAGCGATATTACAATGTCTACACAAAGAAACGAAATGACGTTAGTGGGTGGCGGGTCTGGCCGTTGGTCCTGTGTTGTTGACACGTCACGTGTGCCAAATAAAAACACACAATACACAATTCAAGAAGATACATCGGGGAAATTACATGGAAAAAACAGCACCATCATAACAATTTTTTAAATACATCAAAAGATAAAAATAGCATCTGCTATCCAATCAGATAAACACTAAGCATATGCCACGTACTAAGTACGTGGATATGTTTGGATGTTACTAGTATGTGGAAATTTGGGGGTAACAGGAAACTAGAGAGGGTTCGGGTAATCGCACAATAGTGTGAAGTTCCCGCGTTCTCTGTGGCGACAATGGCTCCCTAGCGCCATCCATTATCATGACACGACTTCGCTAAGTCACCCGTGAGCGCCTGTTTATTGTTATGATATCCACGGATTGCAGATTCATCCGTCCCCTGTGAGCTTATACATTTTCGTGCTCACTCAAAATGCTATGGCGATTTCCAAAAATACATTTTCAGAGCGAAGTGAAAACTTGGATAAATTGTTAGTCAAGCCTATATCGAGTCGTGACAATCAAGCGTTGGACAATGCCAAGTTATTTGCAAAACGGAAATGGAATTTTAGAACTAGCTCTAGACATATTGCAAACCGTAGGCCTATCTCTTCGGCGGAGGCAAAGACATTGTACAATAGCTCTATTTTCTTCGGGCGAGTAACAAAGGGGTATGGTAATTGGCTTCATTAACTAATATATGCGATTACTTCGTCGAAATACCTCAACAGTATCAGTTATTTCTGACACACCTCGCGCAGTATTTTCAGATCACAGCTATATCGTTAACAGCCGAGTAAAATTTCATCCAAAAAATGTGAGATCGCTCCTCATATTTGAAATACTAGTTTACACCCGTGTTCCCCAAATAGACACCTATATACGTGTATAAACGAAATCATATTGATTTCTACTATCTTATACGGTAAACGGCATGCAACGATATTCTCTATAAATTCGAGTAAAAAGTATAACGTCCAACACGATAAGACTACAATACAAGTTACAGGTATTTTACTGCCCAAGCGTAAGCCTGGATAATAATTCATTCAATCCATCTAACAGCGGTCACGTTCTCGTACATTCGTTCATTCGCCACGTGTAGCTCGAGAAGGGGAAAGGGGGCGTGGGAGATGATAACCTCCTATATATGATGTGGGGTTGGTTAGTTTAGCTGTTGGTCGCTTGGAGCGCCCGCGTTGCGCGATCTCGCCCGTTATGTGACGAAATCTTGTCTTCTGACTGCGTTCTAAATGTGCTGACATTTCGCACCTGACGTCGTTCAAGCGTTTTCACACGCTGTCTCCAAAAACAAGACAGCGTCGCGGTTGGCCTTCGAAATTACTGAGAGAGAGATGGAGAGTGAGCGACAGAGATATCATCACCTTAACGGATAGGCGTAAATGTGAGGCAAAGAACTGCTACGCGCGCGTTCGCATGGATGCATCTAAGATACACTTATAAAATAGGGGATGTGGGGGTCTGGAATGATATGTCATCAAGTGCAAAAATATGTCCCAACTTGACAAAATGTTTATAAACATTGGCCTGTTCTGTATACTACAATTGTAAAATACATGAGTACATTCAATGACTCAATATTTCTTTAACTCCCTACATACAAATATACATTGGTCAGCCTTCTTGCCTTTGCTTGGTCAGCAACTGAAAACACGACGATACTATAACAACTAGTACGTATACACTAAACAACATCGACAGACTGAAGTGCCAGTCCCCACCCCATGATACTCACTCAGTTCAGTCATATTTGCGTGATATTCATTTGTGAGTTCCCTAAGAGATGATATTAGTACAGCTAGTATTAGCTACACACGTAGATGGCATACAGAAAGCTTTCCCCAAATGTATACCTGACTGAATAATAATATTTAGATTTAGGCACCGCCTAAAAGCGGAGCTCCCGATAGGTGACTCCAGGATAATCCACGATAGGCAACCCGTAAGAAGAGGATAGGCTTATTGTGCAACTTGCTGTATCATCGTCAGTGATGACGTCATATCACGTGACAATGGTGTTACCCCTCCCCCCCTTCCCCTAAGACACCTTTTGTCAAAGGTTGGTTGTGTGGAAGTGTTTACTTCTTGAGATATGAATTTTTTCTAGGTGGTACCACAGGGTTTCCATGTGTACACGGACGTACGTACGTATATGTACGGACGGACGGACACGCCATCAAAAATGAAGTCGATGAGTTACCATATCGATTTTTTCTTAAGTATGGTGCTCCGCTCACGCGGGTCGAAGCTCCGCTATTATACACTCCTGATAATATTATATTATAATATCGCAATGAGAAACCAAAATGAATTGTGACGGTATACACGCTTTTAGTTTTGTTAGCGATGACGTTGGAAATAAATTGGTTATAGAGCTTTCCTACATGTTTTATATAACCTTACTATACTATAGACGTTTTATCGGCAAGGTGGTGAGAAAATAGCAATTTTGCATTAAAGATATTGTCAACTAGACTAAATCAAATCTTGTAAAACGAACCAGAGGAGTGTGACACCACAGACTGGTATCTGCTTGTCCCATGTCCATATATGCTGGGTCCCATGTGTGTACACGGACGTACGTACGTAAATACGGCCGGACGCGCCATCAAAACTAAAATCGCTGGGTTACCATATTCATTGTTTCTTCAGTATGGTGCTCCGCTCGCCCGCGCGGAAGCTCCGCTATTGTGATAGCTGGCCTGTGTGGAATGCGCACTGACCCCCCGGGAACGGTTTACTGCGCGCATGTTTCAAACACGTGTTGCCGACTTGCGACGTTCTGACACTGATATTGTTCAACCTTACCTGCTCTTCTAACATCATAAATTTATTCCTCTCCCTAACCCTGTCACTTTGTTCCTCTCTTCTAAATCCATGCCGTCTAATTCCATCTTGTCCTCAATTCCCGATAACACATTTTTTTAATTCTATTTAACTCTTTCACCAAGTAGCATTCTAATCACCTCACCACATATTCGATTCTAATTTACTACCGTCCTCTATACCTTCTGCTTTGGAGCCGTTTGTAGCTACCGTAGGCTGACGCAACACCGCGACTACTCCTCTGTAATACTTCTATGTCTCCAGTATCTCCATCGGGCGGAAAGTTAAAGAAATTATTTAATAATTAACTTCTTAACCAAGAAAAATATAGTGAAATATAGTCTCACCTAATAGCGAACATGTTACTGATTACTTTAGTGTAAAAATACGCTGGCCCTATGCTGTTATGGTATATAAAATGGCAAATAATGCAGCCACGTTCGTTCGTGTCGCAAAAATTCCATTGAAGTCGGCAACCACCAGACAAAATATAATTAATGTGCATCTCATTAAGTCACACAGTGGTTCTAGACTAGTGCAACATATCTAGTGCTTAATTCAAGCAAACATGTAAAAGTACGGTGACGGGGTCTCGCGAGAAACAATTGACAGCATCATGTAACCGCGTCTACACGCTGTATAAACTAACAGATTTCGTTCATTGTATATATTTGTGAAAATAACGATGTACGCGTGTTTTCTGACACGTTAGCCTTACTTGGCACACTTCTGATACACAAGCAATACCAATAAGTATTGTAGTGGCCGGAACAATACGGGAACGGTCTGGAAGACGGTTTGAAATAATTACTTTAAAACCCCCATGCAGATATATGATCATGATATGACTGATTCGTTGTCGCGAATTTCGCCGAGCGGCTCATCATGACACGAGCGATGGTCTACGCATGCGCGAGGATAACGCCGTACGACCATTCTATAACATTCGTACGTGAAGACCGAGCAATAACTTGCCGGGGCAGATAGCTGCGACACATACAATCGCACCTGTAACTCAGTCAAGAGCACGAAACCTATTTGCGTGCGGATTGTATAATGCAAACGTTCATGTTCTATGAACTACATAAACCAGCGCGATTCACATGTGGCTTCTTAATCTGGCTTCTAGCTTGTCTGCCCCGTGATCACGCGCACTCACATATCGACTCCTACGGATGCATAAAGCCCGTTATTAGTGCGCTCACCGATTCATAACAGGTATTACTTGATCACAATTGTTTTTGCACTTTACTACTGCGACTTCACAATGCTAATTTACGTATACACAATGTCATATTATTATAAACTTATGTTATTATCTCTCACAGTTATCACCAATCCCTGGCAATATAGTCGTACTTATAGTCATTACCAGTATCAGGAGTGCATGGATAACACAAAAACCTTTATTCACCCTTGCCATTATACGTAAATATCAGGAGTGAATTATAATAGATCTATATTATTAAATAACAGACAGGACAGACACACGCGCGCCAGGAACCACAGCGCACATCGGCGGCCCAACCACACCACGACACATGATAAAGTTTATTAAATATATATATATATATATATATATATAACAGATTATGAGCATGTATATATAATTATGTCGACCGACAGTGCTATTGTGGGTAAGGGAAACATATTGGCGGCGGGGAGGGCATAAATTTTATAGAGGCTATACAACATGCCATGCTAAACAAGGCTTATCGCCTGGCCGTTCGAGTGACTTTTCTGTGTTCGGAAACACGAGGAATTAGTAGCGCGCTGCATTCAATGTGGCTCTAGGTGATCAAATTTGCCATATTTATCTAACTATGCACTTGTGCTATCTGGTGAATGCGTTTCCTCGCTCTCGATTTTGGGCTATTTGCGCCGGATTACTTGTAAGCCATAATGCGGTCTCCCCCCTGCCCCGTCCGCTCATGCTCTGCTCTCAATGCATCTCGTACTGCCCGCCTACTCACTCTGCTCTCTGCGCAAGTCACTCGCGTGCACTTCATAACGCTTGCCATACCGCAAGTTCGCACACGATTCTTCCTGCGTTTTAGTCACTCGCATCTCTGTCTCCTCTTCCGTCTACTCTCTCTCATCCTCATGCCTGCTTCTCTCGTCTTTCTCTCTCTCCTCTCTCTCTCCTTCTCTCTCTCTCTTCTTCTCTCTTTCTCCTCTCTCGCTCTCTCTCTCTCTGCTCTCTCCTTA
>NW_014577163.1:28246-29422 GCF_000485595.1 Priapulus caudatus
TGTGTTTGTGTCTGTGTGTGTGTGTGTGTGTGTGTGTGTGTGTGTGTGTGTGTGTATGTATTTTTATAGTCTTAAGTAAGCCACTGCACCCGTGTTAATACAATTTTAGTTGTCATGGCAACGCCGATGAATGCTGGCACGTAGCATGTAGTTTTTTGATGGGTGCCATCAGCAATCATGAGTGCATGCTTACGCAATAGCACGCCCTCCGCTCCGCAGATAGATCTGTCGTCGTACGATGCCGACCCCGCCAACTACGTCCGCTCAGGTATTAGTTGTAAATCATAGCACCGATGTGTCCAATTTCAGTCGAAATTCTGCAAAAAGAATTAAGCGTGTATATGAGACGCATTGGTAGGCCGCGCGCGGTGTTCCATATCTAACCCCCCATTGATATCTAATTTATATCGACCCTTCATATATCTTTTATATCACGACATTAATGACATTAAAGTTGGGAACGCTCCTAATGGAGCATCACCCGTTCGTTAAACTAGCTGATTTTAACATAGACTTTTTCTTCAATTCAGCGTCATATCACCGCTCTAAAGACTCTATTCACCGTTGAGAGAATATATTCTATCATAGAGTTCCACGTTAACATTCTATTAGCTATCGCATAACGACCACCGCTACTACGCACTATAAATGTAAGTGTCCGCATTTCCGTTGACCTGCTAGGTAGAAGAGCCCAGCAGTCTCAGCTCCGACGTAATGAAATCGTATTGTCAATTAACGAAACGAGACGACGCACGGAATTTCCAATTACGGTCGCTCCACGACCACGCTGGACTATTATACAGTGGACCAGAAGGCATCAATGTGCTTGTAGTGTGGTTAGGTTTGAGCTTAAATGCATGCTTAAAGATATGGCAACTAGCTTTATGCAAAACTACAACTATGTCACCAAAACGCTAACACCAAGTCTAACGTCCTCTCTAGCTCTAGCCCTAACACTAAAACTAATTGTAACTCCAACGCTAACACTAAGCCTAACTCTAACCCTGTCCACAATTCAAACTGTAATCCTATCCCTACCGTTAACTTTACCCCTAGCCATAACTTTAACCACACGCCCACATGCTGGTCATCAATGTGATGGCCATCCTGGACCACCATCAAGCTATCACCGACAAGCACCGCTATTTATCAATCAGTATATATATATATATATAT
>NW_014577163.1:29440-67982 GCF_000485595.1 Priapulus caudatus
TATATATATAATCACAGGCAGGTCCTAGCGTCCGCATATACAAAGCAAATCAGAATGAGAATACTGTTAACTGCTACTATTCCGCAACATTAGGTCCACGCAGGTGCGGTGTTGCGAGTGCGCGGCGCGTAAGGCGAAGCGATCCCGCAAAAGCATCCACAATATACCGGTTTCGCTAGGTCTATAAAGAAATCGCAAAGAGAAATCAATCTACGGCTATACGCAAGTACGTTAGAGTTTGGGTTACGATGCGCTACGAAGCGCAGTTACTACTATTAGGCGCATCGTCCACGCACTAGCGCTTCGCCCGCCGGTCTCTCTGACAAGACAAGCATAATAAGTCAGCACCTTTGGTTCAAATCGACTAGTTTGTTTAGTGTGTTTACTATTTTTTAAGTGTGTTTCCCACAATGTGTGCATGTTGCTTTCTTATCGTTATCGAAACGGGTATTTAAGCTTAATTGAAAACCACTTTGATTGAACAAAATACGTTCGGCAGTGGATATTCTCTCGCAAGAAGCACAGACGCGTATATTACAGCTACAACGTGCACGCGCGCCGATTAGAGGTCGTTGTCAGAACAGAAAATTTCCCTAAAGTTATTTCTGTTTCTGAAAATGTTATTAATCCCATTTCGCAACAGCAATCTGATGTTTTCTCATAGTCCTAATTTCAGAATGAATCTGACAATATGCGCCTTAATGCAATCGACACGAATCGTGGTGAAGCTACTCGAATACTTGGACCAATTCGTATATTTTGTCGCATTAGAAGCGTGCTTAAGCGAACTATACTTTGCCACGCTTCAAACGCGCGAGTTCCAATCGCGTTCATTTCAGCGCGCATCTGTAAGATGGCGGCGCATTCGCGCTTCAAAAGAGCAGAACGAAATTAAAATTATCTGGATATCCCTGCGATACGATCGATTACAAATACGAAGCTTAACTTCTATAAATAAATTAATTAGATATAATATCAGGAGTTAATGAAGACAACATTGAACATGAGGAGAACGTTGTCTTCATTAACTCCTGATAATATGTATATTTATACATGGACCAATAAGTATTTTTTCTTGCGTTAGAAACGTGTCCGAGTGACCTATAGTTTGCACTGCTTTAAACGCTCGAGTTCCAATCGAGTTCATTTCAGCGTGCATCTGCAAGATGCGAATTCGCGCTTCAAAGAAACTAAACGAAATTAAAATTGTCATGGATATCCCTCCGCTACGATTGTTTACCATTTATTTATTATTAATGTTTACATTTGCTCGCCTTCTCTCTCTCTCTCTCTCTCTCTCTCTCTCTCTGTCTCTCTCTCTCTCTCTCTCTCTATATATATATATATCTATGGAGGGATATCTATGACAATTTTAATTTGTGTATATGGTGCCAGAAAATATACGAAACGCTGGTATGTAAATAACCATACGATATCCTTCTTTCTCACATTATTAAATCGGCGTGCATATCATTTCATATATATACCTCAACATTTTATTTTGAAAATCACATTTTTACATGATCAAAATAACGGAAACGACAGTTTTACATAAGTACAACATTACGACAGTACAGGAATATAATTCTAGCTACAATAAAATTAATCTAATAACACTGACCGCATTTCTCAAGAATTGTCGTAATCGACAACACTCGACCGGTAACACGCTCGCACACATCTCGCGTAGACATATCTTACAGATGCTAACAAGATTACCATGCGGTCTTGACAGACGTGTGCAGCACATGGCGTCTACAAAAAATATTTTTATACGGCCGTGAGACTAGCGTATACATCAACGCCCGAGCACTCGTGATAAATACGATTGATGTATCAACCAACATAATGATTAGCCTATATTACCGCCACTGAGTGTTCTAAGAAAATACACTGATTATGTCAAGCTGTTGAGCAGGCAAGTCAGCAGTCGCAAATGTGTTCGCGGTTGTCAATAGATAATGAGACAGTATGTACTTATGCCTCTAAGATTTTAGAACCTTATCCCCCAACCTATGATCGTAGTCTATAGTCCATGCAGAGGCTAAAGAAAAAGCTATAACAAATATAGGTGTAAGTGTGCGTAGGCGGGGTGATAGTATTGTATGTTGCATTCGTTAGCAATTACAACTCATAAAAGAAAACGCGCTGTTCCTGTCGTAAAAATTACCAATTAGTATCTACGTCGGATGCCCCTACTACTTCTCCAGTACGGTGGCCCAGTGGGCCAACACAGCTGACCATAAATAGAGAGAGATCTAAGATAAAAGTTAACGTTACGGCGTCATTTATGTAACCACAGTCTTAACCTTATTCCTACTATACCAGATTCTCCCTCGCTGTAATCTAATTCGGGCCCAACGTGAACAAGGAGTTATATCCTTCTGGGTAACCGTACACAAAGATGCAAAGCAGTGCTTTCACTGAAACAGAATACATTTTCTTAAAAATATACAACTAAGTGTGCCCGCGTGTGCATGCTACAAAATTTAACACGCCACGTACGTCGGCTGTACTACAAACTCGATATGTAATTTCCCAGAAACCTTACAACGATAATACACAATTGCGACAATGTCTTTGGTAAAAACACGACCGTATAGTACAAGTATAATATTTATATCTATATAATAAAGTATGGGTTAAACTTGGACTAGACATGACTAATATAATCGCAATAGTCTTAGTCGTCGCGACGGATCTGATGAAAGGAAACCTATACATCATCATTACAAATTAAACACACTCCTTATCGCTATAGCTCACACTCTATAGTTCCTTTTCGCAGTTTTTTCGTGTTTCTACATTTGACCGACTTCGTAGCATCAATATCGACCGTCTGGCCAAATTTAAACATTGCGTAAAAATTGAAAAATTCCCATGTGTTTAGATTATTCGCATTCGGTATTCGCTTAATCACATACACCTTTGCCATACAGTCAGCAAGTTAAAACTTGAAAAAATCGTAGAACAAAGGTCGCCGCCGACGAAACCGGGGAAACTGAAGTAATTACTTATTCGCATTAAGCTGCAGTTTTAAGCACCTCGTCAAAGAATGTAGTATAGCAAGTTCCGTTAATGTTTTGTACGCTATTTGCGTACCCATAGCGTGCGAATACTGAGCAATGAACGTTATCGTCACCCTCGCCTTATAAACCTCGTAAGTAAATTCTTAATCACTTTGACACTATATGTTGAGGACACACACAATGACAGGACATCAATGCCACGACGGGTTATAATTAACGAACTAGTAAACACACGCAAAGAAGATATTTATAAAACATTCACTGAAAGTGTGTAATAAACGAGTATTTAAACACAAGTGATGTTCTAATACAACAACCAACGAAGACCAATAATATAAACAAATGCACAAAATCAACGCAGAATACACCTTTGTCGAAAAAAACACTCTGTGAACAAGGCTAAGATAATAATTAAAACGTAATATAATACAGACAACACTCTGGCAAACTGTATTCTAAAGAATACAGACTCGTCACGGCGAAGCAGGCAATTATACCAAGCACCAGAAAATTGACAACTAACTGCGATACACCTGTACTCAATATTTAGGTGTGTAATTTCTAAATCGGCCACCACGGGAAAAAAAGTTCACACTTGAATATACTCGCAGTTATACCCGATAGATAGAATGACTCAATCAATTGCTCAGAGATGTAGAAATTCAACCGTACAATCTACACATAGAAATGAGCTAGGCATCAGATTAATGCTAGAGATGAAGCGATGTCTGCTAACAAGTCGACAATTTCTTGTTACTATGTATTCCTGCCCACATTCGCATTGAATCGTGCCAACTAGGTGCACAATGTAGTGTAATAATGTAGTGTAATAATGTAATGTAATGTAATGTAATGTAATGTAATGTAATGTAATATAATGTAATGTAACGTATATATAATGTTCCCATGTATATGATATTGACTGTTGAGCTAACCATCTTCCGTGCAACATATATACAATTTGTGATGTACACGTCATAATAATATATCAATGAGAAATAATACCAAACTAAACTGGATTCCAAACGCTAGAAAGTTCACTCTTCTACCGCAATATGTACACACACATGCCACCTCCAACGTATATATATATATATATATATATATATATATATACATCACTGGACCTAGTTGAGATAGAAGTACTCGCACAACAATAATTGAAATATATATCTATATTTTTCTAAATGAAGTTTTTTAGTAGACATTTTGCCTATCCCTTCATCGCGATTTCAACTTCGCGTGCATTCGATATCGCGGAGATCGTTAGCGATTTAATACGAGTCGTTGTAGTGAAACGAATAGTCGCTAATAGGGCATGCCTAGCTATTTATATTCAAGCAAAGAATTAAACAACAATTTTTACACATACGAGACCTGCGTAATTATAATAAAGGAATCTTGTTGATAAGATCCCTAGGCGCAGTTATTTACAAATTAGAGTGAGGTAATTCGCTATTAACATTGCAGCGGCTATGTCAATTGACGAATTCAAACAATTATGATGGTCTACCGAGGAAACTACTCGAATGTTGCTAATTATTAATTAACAAGCGTCACGTTCTGACGAATTTTGTAAATGAGTCGTTCAGATAAGAATCAACAATTAATAGAAAGTTGCGTCACTAATGTTCCACCTCTCCCTGTATCAGCCGATTGAGATCCGTTTTGTGTGGTCTTAATGTTGTCAAGTCCCTTCGCAAGCATCAAATCAAGCTCTGATGCGACGAGCAGCGTTAATTTCGTCTACGCGACAGAAAGAAGTTACGATAGAAAAAAAACCACAAACTTTAAATGTTTCAGTCATTGCTCGTAATAACCCTGCAGGTAGCGTGCATGTGTGTATATAGTGGGCAGTCGCTATAATATATCAACTTGTGCGACTCTCATAAACAGGGGTTATTGTAAACCACGTTGTGAACTAGGAAACATATTGGATACGGAGTGATACTGTTAACAGATTTTGATGCTGTTGCCAAGGTAACACTGGAAGGTGAGATGTATCTACATTTTCGCCGTGCGAAGCGGGAAAATGTGACTGTGATAAGGGTAGCGCGGCTGTAATACTATAACGTGATATCGATCGATATTCTATATAATTATGCGAATATATAGAATATCTCTATGCGTGTATGAGTTCCTGAAGATATTCAAACGCCTAACTATGCCCATAAACAGTGTAGCACTCGTGTTAGTCGTGCTCAGGTATCAGTGATCTGGAAGTCAGGATAACTGCAAACCTCTCAAACTTGGCTGGTCATCGATGAAGCAGGTACTTGTAAGACGTTACGCCAGACATCATTCGTATGAAATCTGGACGGTTTTTATTATATTCTCACCGAGGAAGATGCATGTAGTATTACTATTACTTGGTCTACACAGTTGATGGCATGTTTAAATCAGACCAGGAATTGAAGCTGTGCAACACAAGTTTGGTACTGTAAATTGCTAAATGACTCCAGATATATGCAAGTAAGCGCGTTTACTTGCTTACTATTTCTACTTTATAAACTCTACCAGACTCTGCTGGTATAAATCCCAAATGTTTCGATATTTTGACTGGAACAAGAGCCGCATAGCGTCTGGGCTTATCTGAGATCTGTTGCTACGGTTATAAACGTAACATTTACGTCGTGCGTAGTGACACCTTTGATAGGCGCAGAATATGCCACATCTCTCGCAACCTCTTGCATTCTGGACATACTCCCAAATCCCATTGTTGTTGTGATACAAATCGAGTGTCGCTAAACTCCGTGGTTTTATGTGGTCATTGTGACACAAATCTCTGCTTGGGGTCAAGAAGTTATCATGACACTCTCTTCGCATGGCAGACGGAAAGTACATTTCTATGGTCCTTTCATAAAGGCCATAAAAAAGTGGTTAGGTGAACGCGCTGAAACAAAAAATTTTCCAAATCTGCTCCGTTCAGCCCTATCGTTTCTCAGAAAATGCTTAAATCTGCCCTGTGCCCCATTGACAAATCTTGACCTGTGACTCGCAATTTCGGCAACAGTGATGGGCTATTTCCTAACCATGATGCTATACACCGACTATCACGAGTCCTAGGTCAAAAGCCTTTCCAGAATTTGCTGCCGCAATTCTGCATTTCTACCTTATACCTTAAGTTCAAAAGAGGAATTTTGTTCCCCCTCGGTTTTACAACCTCTTGCACTGTTTGACCTTTGCCCCCATCTTTCAACATTACTCAATCGTTTCGGATTACCCCCCACGTTCCCGACTTCGAATTCGTCTAACGTCGAGCGCGTTTTGGATATTGTTGCCCAACTGTTGACGAACGACGCACAGACGGACGGACGCACGGACGAACGGACGCACGCACGGACAAGCATGCGATTCTACAAGCTGCATCTGACTACGTCAGATGAGCTAAAAAGGCTTCATTTACTCGCAACCTCCGTCAATGCAGTTAGTGCCGCTTCTCGCGCGACAAATGTAAAAGTTGAGCTACCTCAACGCTATACGCGCGAGTCAGTTCACGTTGTGTGCACAGGACAATGCTAGTTTTGCCCTGATAACGGTCGCACAGTTAGCGCCACCTATTACCAGCAAGATGACCGTAGCGAGCTCGGAGCATCCGCATGGCGGCGCTAGTAGGGCGAGAACTTGTTGTGATCAATCTTTTTCACTCCATTTGTCAGCGGTATGAAGTTTGGGCGTATCTTTGTCGTGAGAAACTTGGGCCCGAAGTTGTTGCAGACGTCATAGTATCCCATGCTGAGACCCCCCATAAACGGGGCCTGCTTGATGAGAGAGTAGGTGGCCCCGGCGTGGAAGGGAGCGGAGGCGGCGGTGAGAGTGGCGGCGGCAGCAGCCGCGGCAGCCGTGGATGTCGCCGAGGGGGGCGGCACCACGCCGCTCGCGTCAAGACCCGGATTAGTGGCCTTGTACAGCTCAATACTGCAGAGAAAAAAAGCAAGAGAAAAACGGAGTGTGAGAACACTACCTCGAGTGCTGGGGAGGGGAAGAGGGAGCGCGCTGGGGAGGGGAAATGGCTGCTCTCACTAGTTAATTCCGTGCGGCACGTGTTTCCGTCCGTGGGGGTGAAGCCTGAAAGCCATCTCAATCTCCCCCACGCTCGAAAACAGCTCTCTCGTCCGCCCACGCGAATGGTTCCAATTCAACTCGACCCACCAATCCCGCTCGCGACTAACGATTAGTTCCCAACGAGAATCGGTAATAAATCAAGGCTTACCTCCAAAAATCGATTAGAAACCGAAAGCTGTCTGATCGACAACCTGCGCAGCTTTTGATGCATGTGTAATTTAGACATAAACAATCATCTCTTTTTTTGAAGCGGAATAAACTAGTGAAAGCACTCCCCCTGGGATATACATATCGAAACACAACATGCATGATATCTAGCTATGGAAGCATATGGGAATATGCTGGCAAACACAACGAATACTGTCACTGTGTCGGTTGACTCGATTGCAATTAAGCCACATCACCTGCAATAACTCTAGGTTGTTAATTTCCTGCATGCCATTCTTAAAGAGAACCCGAACGAAAATCGCTGCTGCTTCCAATACGCTTGCCCCAGTATAGTTATGATATTTTGAATTTTGGGAAATTGATTGAAAAAAAATTTGGGCCGCTTTTGAATAGGTCCACGATAAGCCCGCTAACATTTTTACGAAATCATTCAGTGTCATGCGTAAGTCCACCGCTCGCATCGCAGGAAAACGATGCCGCCTAGCTACTAAATTGCAGTTGTTGTTTTTTTTACAAATTTAGCTGTCGGTTAAAAATATATATACTAAGCACGGTCTTCAGGCGGAGTCACATTCTGAGACCTGATCGGGAATGTCTCGTCGTTGCAGTCTCTTTTTTAAACAACACATTCCTGACCAGACGAATTAGGATCGCATTCGCATGCAAAAAATAATTAATACCGACGAATGAAAATGATGATAATAATAACAATAATAATCATAATAAAACGCCAGGCTACCGTCCACAGCTCGCAGTCAGCATGTATAGGGGGCAGCACGGTATGTGCGAAGGTTGATATTGGAGCACGACGTCCCGCCACAGTACACAGAACACAGGTCATGCGCTTGCACAATAGTGCTAAATGTGACAGCTCTCCAACCAGGTGCAGAAAACACGTGAACACCATAAGGGGAAGCAGTCAAGTGATCATTCGGATGGACAAGAGGGTGTTGATGAGTTGAAAATCCAACTCTGATCGAGAAAAAAATTGACAAATACATTAAGGTTTGTGCCGCACACTCGAAACAATCCGCAGCGCACATCCTTTGTTGCCGACACTCTACATAGACCTTTTCACTGGGATGCATGACGGGTGGATCAATTTTTCAAAGCGTCAAAATCCAAAAATAAGAAAAACTGAGATTTAAAACTGAACACATTATAGCATGCAGAACACGCCTTTATTCTTTCTTATCCAATTATGAAGTCACCAACCATCTGAAGAACCCGTTCTTCGTTATAAACCAGTCAACTTCTGGGAGGAGTAACATACCTGATTACATCGGGCCCCATAAATGTAACGCGAACGAATAAAGCAATAAGTTTTCGGTGGCCCGCTTGGCTCATCACATAATGCCCAGCCTGAGAACCGTTAATATTTTGGATAGGTCGCAGTAAATAGGTCTATGTATCGTGGTTGCGAAATTTGCGGATTCGGCACGAAATGTTTATCGTTTCAAGTTCAATACGATTAAAAATGCATCGCACAATGAGAGCGAAAGTAGTTGCCAACACCCTCTTCACACATATTTACAGCGATCATGCTATTGGTGTCGAAGGAAAAAAACTGATTACGGAAGGAGAAGAAACCACTTATCGGGCAGGGCAGTCTATATAGTGTAAATGTCTAATGCCTGCAAGCCAACTGTCGCAGCTGCTGCTCACCCGACAAATTTTGGAACGTTTGGGGGGAATTCCATCACAGGTTTTCCACACGGCCGAATTGGGGAACTGCAACATTTATGATCGAGGAACAAGTGAACGGCGGGCAAAACTGTCTCGCCTTGTCGCCATGGTGATGGCGGCGACCATGGCAGCAAAGTGAACAGTTTAGCGTCTTACCTGAAAAAGAAGTTGCGTCAGTGCGCTCCAACATTGCGCGACCGCCGAGTAAACGCGCACGCACACACGTACGCACGCACACATGCACACACCCACACTACATAAACACCGACCTTGCATTTATAAGATACTGTGCCATACTGACGGCCTCGGGTGCACCTGTGATCGTGACTGCCCGGTCCGTAGATCCGTCCTCCTGGTTTGCTATTTTGATAGCTGCCCCTGATAGATGCCTAACGCGCAAGAAAAAAAAGAGAACATGATTATGAGACCACGATGGCTCGCCGGTATCGGAATCGAGGACAACTGTTCCGTGATCAAGAACATTATATATTATATTAGTTATATAGTATATTATACATAGTATATTAGTATATTAACTTACATATAGCATATATGTCACAAATTACTTACATATGACGTACAGCAACAGATAACTAATTGGAAACATATAGCTTTAACGCTTAACTTCAGTTAACACGTTTTTTTTATTATTCTTCATCATTATTGTTGGGTGTTTTAAGTTATAAATAATAGATTTCTAAACTTGCCGATCAGAGCTTATATTCATTAACATGATTATGTGTCCTCGCGCGCAGATTCAATTCTGTTCAGCATTCCTTAACACGGGTACCACTGGGAACAACTTTACACGTAACAGAAATTAGAAATAGCAAATTTTATTGCACGATTTCGACCGAATATATGCGAAAATACAATTTCAATGTCAGCATTTTTGCTGTAGTCACGCGAGGCAGCGTGGAAATTCGTGTCGCCTTAATAAGAAACGAGGGCAAGTTGACAAATGTACACGCTCATTCAATTATGAATAGTATCAAGCTTTGAATATGCGACATATACATATACAATATATAATGTGCAGAATATACACTAATTTCACTTAATATGTCGCTAAACGTTGGAGTATTGTTATATTGTAAGTACCCGGCAGTAATAAGACGCCTAGAGTAACACAGACACGCACGCACGCACGCACGCACGCACGCACACACACACACACACACACACACACACACACACACACACACAGAGACGCACGCGAACGCTGGAGGGAATCTCTGACGATTTGCACGCAGATATTTATAGTAAGCTTAGATTTTCATGAAAGTATCGGGACGTTAACTTCCTGAGATTCCTCCGAGTAATTTACTATTATCTCCACCTGTTTCGATATGAACATTCTAGTTCTGCCCTTGTAAAGACCGCCATGTGCAATGTATCTTCTCCGCTTTACCCCGCCAACCACTGTGGTTACCGTTACTATATAACATTATTTCAATTGATTTCGATTCGATTCGCAATTTTCCATTCAAACCTGATTTCGTTGATCTTTGCGCCGCCCCTGCCAATAATGCATCCGATCAAATCGTTGGGTATGGTCATTTCGTGAGACTGCGCTTGCGTTGGCAAGCTGTTGGGCATCGGTGCTGCCGGCCGCTGCATTGCGAAGTTACCTGACGCGGCGGCCGCCAGCAGCGCTGCAAGAATCAGCAGTATTGTAACGTCGCAGCATTACACACATAGCAAGCAAGATTCTACGTAAAGAACAGCATGTTATATAATGAGATATGGAGGAGATAGATATGAGATAGAGGGGTGATAAAAGAGAGAGAGAGAGAGAGAGAGAGAGAGAGAGAGAGAGAGAGAGAATGATTCAGGAAGGGAGAGAGAGAGAGAAAGAGAGAGATGTGCAACGTGCAAATTCATAAAGGTATATATAAAGATGGAAGAGACGTTACACAAATGGTATATATCAATAGAGTAGGCGATACCGTTTCACATACATGCGATAAACACAGCGATACATAATGGCAAATATTTACATAAATAGGTTTCCTTAAATTATTTTTGATATTACGCATAACATTATAAAACTTATAATGTATAATTATTATATATATATATATATATATATATATTTGAACAGCAGACGTACCTGCAGGGATGGCGCCACCTGGCAAGGCTTGAGCACCGCCTAACAATGGCGACAACTGTCCCATATGTTGTAGATGAGCCATCTTTGCCATTTGCTGTGAAAAAGGATATGTAACGCATTCAAGCCCGACCGCACTACACTCTATTACCGTTTAACTAAAATAACGTTAGTTACACTGCGCGAATGAGTAACACAACCTACTCCGCACATCCTCCATTTCATGTTACAGTGCCTGAGGAAATAACGCATAGTTGGACTGGCCCGACTCCGCTACACCTCACACAATAGTAAAGATAAAGCAATGAATACGATAAGATGACGAGACGAGACGACACGTCGAGCGACAAATAAACGCCTAGCTGGATGAGATGGAATTGTAACGTTATAGCGAACGGCTATACGGCGTTTGCTCTGACTCTCTTGGCGACTACGGTTATATTGCTATATGGAAAGGTTGAAGAACATACCCCCCCTAGTGCTAACGGCTACCGGCTAACTATAGCATTTCCACTAAACAAACTATAAACGCTTGCAGTAACCTATAACCACCTAGTGAGCAGTGGCGAACAAGAAAACTATATTTAAAATTGTTTACCAGAAATAGACATGTCTATTGATGCACCATAATCCAGACCTAACTACACTAATATTTGGCTTTCGGGACGCAAAATGCTTAAAAAGAGCAATGACACAATTAAAAATCAAAGCCGCCATGATATTTCGTTCGGAACTATCAAGTGGAAACGAAGGCTAAACGAAGCCAGCTTTCAGCACGCACAGACAGTGACAGTCGTGGAGTATTGTCATGAGATGCAGGCTTTGTATCATTAGGCTTACATCGTGAGGTGAGGCTGGTACTGGCATATGTCCTGTCATCGTGTATGGCTGACCTCCAGCAAACATCACAGGTGGCACGTTGGCTGGCTTTGGACGGTAAGGTATCGTTGCCCCTTTTGGAGGTGACTAAATCATATAACACATGATTACTAATATTTATACTTTAAACAGTATTTGACATTCAATCACAGAATGCTACAGATTAGTTTGACATCTTGCATAGAACATGGGGAGCATAAATAAGTGAAAGCAATAATCTTCAGTCAAAGCCTACTGGACTCGAAATTGTGAAATAAACTGACAATAAAAATACTATAGACCTAATCTCCTATAAATCTGTAACGAGGGAAGCAGTACCCCATAAGCGTTAGTTTATACAATACACATGACGTTTTTTTGCGACACGCATATGCGTCTCTCAATCTCACCGAGTGAATTATTGTTACATGCACGATGTTTCGCAACATGGTGTATCGAGTAGCTACACATATGCATGAAGTAGCTACGGGGTAAGTCATGAGATCCGGGGTAGTCATGAGCTACGGGGTAAGTCATGAGATCAGTCATTAAGGAAAAGCTACCCGTTTTACGCGCGGGGCGGGAAACATCGCAGGTTACACGCTGAACAGGCTTCACATAGATAAGCTCATCTCATTTTTCATGCCCTGCAGCAGCTGTAGGATCTGCGAGATATAGCCTAGGAACAAGAAGTGGCAGTAACATGATGCGTAGGTAAGCGTCTAATGCACTTTTTTTGTACACAATAGAAAGGGAATTGGTTTAGCGCTGATGCTGTTGATTGCCTGGACCTGTATTCGATGGCAAGGAAAAAAAACGCCTCCCGCATTATATGTAAGTCCCATTATGCCCACCATGCGCATAAGTCCCATTAGGCCCATGCGTGCTTTATACGAACACAGATATCGAGTGATATCACGGAACAGCTTGCCTCGGAGTTTACCGAGCCATTCGCGAGTGTGCTAGGCGCGCGCGCGCGCACACACACACACACACGCACGCACACGCACACGCACACGCACACGCACGCGCACGCGCACACACGCACGCACGCACGCACGCACACGCACGCACGCACGCACGCACGCACGCACACACACGCGCGCGGGCACGCACATACACACGCCTACATGGTACTGGCCTGCCTGACTACCTAGACATCCATCCGCCCAATTATCCATCCACCCACCGAGACCCAGCCCCACCCACCCACGCACCCATCCCCCTTTCGCCCAACCACCCCCATCCCACTCATCTAATCACCCACACAATCACTCAGCCCAGATGAGATCCACCCACCTACCTAGCAACCAGCACGTCTGTCTATCTATCCGGCTGCCAGCCCTCCTGCCTATACCTATCTACCAGCACGCCCGCCTGCCCTGCCCGCCAATTCAGCCGCTTTCCCCGCCCGTTAGTCTGGCTCATAGGGTCTATGTCCCCCAGGGTACTGCCGAAACGTACCCTGGTAACTATCGGATATGGTTAGGGTTAGGGTTAGGATTAGGGTTCGGGTTCGGGTTAGGGAGTAGGCGTAGGCGACTCCCTAGACTCGTTAGTGGAGTAGGCGAGGTACGGTCCGGCATATTAGATAGTACCAGGGTACGTTCCGGTATACTGGACCATACTCAGGGTACGTTCCGGCTGTACCCTGGGGGACATAGACCCTCTCAGCGTTAGTCTGCGCGCATGCACTCCTACCTCTAGCATGACGCAACAGATGTGATAGACACATTGGGTGATGGCATCAGCAGTGCCGGACACCGTGACGGCTCGCTCCGTCGAGTTGGGAAGCATCTCACTGGCGACCTGTATCGACGCACCAGTCACCTGTGCAACACACGTAAACATAGAGCACAGACAGATTGAGACATACATGGAGAGAGAAAGCGCGCGAGAAAAGATGAACAAGAAAAGAGACAGGAAGCGAGCTTGAGGGAGGGGGGAGAGACAGACAGGGGTAAGGAGATATATAGATAGAGAAGATCTGGTAGCATGTGTGGACGTGTGCTGCCATTGCGCGTGGCATAAACTTTACCTAGCAACCGATAATAGTCTCATATGAAACTTTTCCATAATGTGAGAAGCTTCTACAGCATACGATATCCCCTGAGAATAACATAATAGTCGACTAGAGTGTACGATGACACAGCCCATAGCAGGATATTACCCTTTGACTGCATTAACACTACTCAGAGGGCAAGAATACATCCACGAATACAAAAACAGGCCGCATAAATACTCCTTTGGGATGCAAGTCTCTGCGTTTAGCGTCGGATACTCATCGCATAAGAGCTTCATCCGACCATCAAGTCGTCACTGCGACAGGTGGTCTCTCTCTTGCTTACCTCTCGGATTTCTTTGATCTTGCAGCCGCCCTTGCCGATAAGCGAGCCGCACTGGCTGGCTGGGACAATGAGCCGGATAGTGACGGGCGGTTTTGGAACGTTGCTGTTTGGACCACTCAGTATATCCTTCGAGCAACGAGAAAGAATATAACAGAAAAACGCCAAATTAAACAAGCTTTTGTACGTCTCCTTTTCATGATTGTCATCCAATCAGCAGCCGTGTGACAGCAAATTATTAGGTTCCTTTTCACATAGCTACGATGCGTTTCTGCTAACGCTATTCTCGTAACATTAACATTAGCATTAGTCGGAAGTGCTATCTTAGCATTAACATTATCATTTACTTTACGATGTTTCTGACAACGACCCCAGCTGTCTCAGGTATGATTGTCAGATTCTGAGATTGGCTGCATATCATTAATTCCTATTAATGCATATCATTAATTCCTATTAATGCATATCATTAATTATTAATCAAAATTAGTACAGGTGACTGCCACCACTTGTTTTCGGATATCTTGTTAACCCTTTCCCTCGTGAATGTAGGTATAATCGGACAGTTCTGACATACATTTAAGCAAGTCTTGACATGAAATAAAGTAAGTAATTATCGAATAGATTTAATTAATTGAACAGTTGATAAAGAACTTCATCATTAAAACTATATTCATCTGTCAACACAGAAATGCAGTAATGGTAAAAATTTCAAAATGCATATTAGTGGAGGCTTACAAATAGTGTCAGAAATTCTATATTCACAACTATTACGTGATTTATGTTGACATTTTCTAAATTAGTAGAAGTGCAGGAAATGTCCAGATTGCTCGTTACACGCATTCTGACATTTTCCTAGACTGTTTTCAAACCCCATTTGTTCTGAAGGCGTCGAAAGGCGTCTATTTTAGGGAAAAGGTCAAATAGTAATAACAGATGAAAACTGCAATAATAATACCACACACAATAACAGCCACAGGGCGTTTCTTTTTCATTTATTTAAGAGGAGAATGATTGCAATATCTTATAAACAACTTTTAGATTAAGTTATAGTATGGACGAATTTGTCCTCAAATATTAGTCCGTTTGCGTTAGCTGCGGTGGTTCTTAGAAAAAATATTCGCTCGAACGAACATTTTTTCACTCATGTTTCTTTAAAAGTTCCGTACGTTGACCTGTCGCATGAGGGTTTAGTCTACACTCTCACCACTAGTGCATGGAAGCACCTCTTCGCAGGTTTCTCTTTGTTTTATGATCCGATAACATACTCACTTCTTCTAGCTTTCTCGAGATCATTCCAAAAGCTTTGTAGATGGTATCGGCGTGACCCGTTACCGTCACGATGCGCTCCGGGCACGAGCCGTCTGATATGTTGATTTTTGCTCCACTCTGCAAAGCAATAGTAAAAGGAAGTGAAAATGTTTTCGACGCCTTGTTCACTCGTTGCGTTTCTCGTGCGCGGCTGCAATTAACTTAATTACTGATATAAAATCAGTTGTTACCAACACACTAATCGCACTATCGTCATTTCAAACACGATGCAATGAGAGATAAATGAAGATACACAATCCCGTATGATAAAAATTTAATTAATGCATACGCTAATGAATCGTGCGACGACTATGGTTTTGTTGCAAACGCCGAGAGGAATTAAATCTAGCGGCGGGAAATACTGAAAGATATTGATTACACGGTTGTAGAGAAAACGAGCGAATTGTGATCGCCTCAAAAGATACCACTCTCACGAGATGAACCTATTATTAGAGGAAATTATTTTCAGGGTGTTTTGAAATCCTGCAAAGCCGAGTAGAGAGAGCGAGATACCGATTTCACCTAAAGACCACTTTTTCTCTCAAGCAACCCTATTTTGCGCAAAGTGATGTATGTATCACATAAACCTATCGGGGGATTATTAAACGATAGACGTGCAGGCCCACAAGATGTCAAGTATTACAATTAAATGCAATGTATGGTTATAATTTAGTTAATTATAAAATTTAAATGTGAATAATTTGTGAACGTATCTTTTCCCGTGTCTATATGAATGCATTATACATGTATTAAATTTACGGCCGACTAATATAAACGGCGCCCAGATATACTGTGTACGCGTTTATGCGTGTGCGCGTAAGTCTGAGAATGCGTGTGTGCGTGCATAATGTGTGTGTGTGTGTGTGTGTATGTATATATATGTGTGTGTGTGTGTGTGTGTGTGTGTGTGTGTGTGTGTGTGTGTGTGTGTGTGTTATGAATGTATGTGTGTGTGTGTGTGTGTGTGTGTGTGTGTGTGTGTGTGTGTGTGTGTGTGTTGTGTGTGTGTATATATGAATGTATGTGTGTGCGTGTGTGTGTGTGTGTGTGTGTGTGTGTGTGTGTGTGTGTGTGTGTGAGAGAGAGAGAGAGAGACTGTGCGTGTGAGTGTGTTTATGTGTAGTTTATGCTTGTGTGTCGTGCGTGGCGTGCGTGCGGCGCGCGTGTGTGTTCGTGTATGCCTGTTGTGTGTGTGTGTGTGTGTGTGTGTGTGTGTGTGTGTGTTTGTGCCCCGCGCGCGCGGTGTGTGTGTTTGTACGCCCGGCGCGCGTGTGTGTGTTTGTCGCCGAGCGTGCGTTCGTGTGTCTTTGTGCGCCGCGCGCGTTTGTGTGTGTTTTGTCGCGCTCCGCGGCGGCGTGTGTGTGTGTGTGTTTGTACGCCCGCGCGCGCGCCGTGTGTGTTTGTGGCGCCCGAGCGGCGCGGTGTGTCTAGCCACGCATGTCAACTAACAAGTGCCGCAGAGCGACAGCGCTCAACTGACGTGTACTGTAGCCAGGTATTCTTCTGACAAACCACTGGCAACGGCGAATCAAGTGCGCCTCCCGCCACCGCGTTCGCGCTCAGAGGAGCATATATCTAGGATACTACTAATACAGATCTAAAATCTATGATAGGCTTTGCTATACCTACTGGTAGTACAGTAATAAATAATACAGTTGTGCAACTTTAATGACTTTGCAATATTAACATGTTATCATGGATATGCATCGAGCGCGAGCGTAGTGGTGGGAGGGGCGGGTGAAAGGGGCTCTAATAGCAAAAGCAGTTCAGTCCTTTGTTAACAGTCAACAAATCCATGTTTAACCCTGCTCATGAGGGTCAAAAGGTCATCAGACACTTACTCTTCGCACGTCCGCGGAAAGTACATTTTCATGGTCCTTTCAATAACGTGATAAAAACGGTAGGTCAGCGCTGAAGCAAAAAAGTTTTGCACTCGGTCCGTTAGACCATGTCCTCAGAAAATGTCTGCTATCTGACCTTTCCCCCACTACCCTTTGACCTGTGACCTCCAATTTCGCGCTGGTGATGGGTTTCCTCCCCATCACACTTTACATCGAATATTAAGAGCGTAGGTCGAGCCGTTGAAATTTGTGAGACATCCTGAGTCATTTTCGCGATCCCCCCGAGCTAAAAAGCATCGCAAAAAAAATTGTTTACATCACAGCGAGTAAAGATTAAACGCGAATTCGCAAGAGTGATACATTACTGGAACCACGACGGGCGTGGGTGGGATGAATCTCTGTTGCTGCAGCAGCTGATCGAGGGATTCGACATGTGAGCGTAATTGCGGCAGAGAAGATTCTATACTTTGAAGCATGCATCGCGTCGTTCCATAATTAAACACTTCACCGCGGCGGGCAACTCGCCATGGTGGCCTCTCGCGTGCACACACGCAGCAAAAACTCTTCGTAAATTCAGTTTCGGGGACAGGAGTCGGGCAACTTTGGTAATAACTTCATCGAGGCCGTCAAATACGTTCACTACATCGTAGTGCTGTCGTGCGAAATTACGAGTAATTCACACTGGCGAAGAACACTGATGACAGTTTGCCTACGTTAAGTGGAATGTGTATTGCGCACCTTGATTTGATCACAACGATTACAATTTTACATGTTTAATGTTAATGTTAAATTTTTGATGTTAACCTACTCTAGGAGCGCTCAGCACTAGCTTGCACCAACACAAGTTAGCTTTGTAATAATCCCTACAAGGGTGCGACACGTGAGAGACAAGGGGAGGTCCACGCAGACGTACACCACACTGATGACGAAAATCACACTCGACGCTTTCAACCGAAATCTCTAGAGAATATTAGAAGTAACACGCTAATGGCTCCAGCTAAGGCACTAGAAATACTGATTTTCTAGCGGCCATCGTTAATTATCTGCCAACTGTTTTTGTTTGTCAAGTGTAATTACGTAGATATCGAATTAATTAACCTAGTATAAAACCTAGCGACACGGGTCGTTTAACTTAAGCAGCATCACGTCATATGTTATTTTAGTCGACAAATATCAGTCAAGGTAACAAGTGAAAGTTGCACCACGAATATCCCAAGGTGACGACTGCCACGAGTCTTATGACAAGCCGCGCACGCCGGGCGCGTGGCTCACGCGTGGCGCGCGCGTGATACAACAAAAAAAGAGAAAATATGCGACGACAGAGAGAGAAAGTAATCACCTACACAAGGCGACACTATGACATTTTAATAACTATAGAAGGGCATCACACCTTGATGTCGCATGCCGACTGATAAAGAACAAACAACGAACGCCGCCGACAAATGTGAACTATGTTAACTATGAGAACATGAATCGAACTGCCGCGATTCCCGAGGACTTCTAGAAGCTTCTGCTGCCGTTCTCACGCTAGAGAAGGAAGTCTCTCACCTTCAGTTGTCCATAAAATTCTGGAGAAGGACACAGGATTGCATTATCCGCACGTCATAGGCTTATTTTAGCCCATGACGACATTATTGCACCATCCGCACGCAACAAGGCCTTGAGGACACTCGGGCCAGGCATTCCTCCAGTTACATAAATACCAAACAGTTTCGACAGAAAGGCAGACACAGTTCCACGGTGCTGACAGATCCCGAGCTGTCAGCACCAGGTTCCGCTGATCTCACCTGCTGGAGATCACCACGCTACCGTCGCTGCTGGACATCACTGACTGAGGACCTTCCTACTGCCTGCGACCTGCAGGACTCTATACGCTCGTAAATATGAACTGCATTTGTAAACCAGTCGCTTGTCTGTATGTGCCTGGTGTATAGGATATGTATTGTATGTATTGTATCGTATTTACTGGTTGGCCTGCGCAGCCATCTATGTATTGTATGTAATTGCCAATATGATGTTGTTCATTAAAGAATAGAGTAACTGTAGTAATTCTGTGGTTATAGCATTATACTGTCTGTTAATATAATGTTAATATAATATAATGTTAATATAATGTAGTTATGTGGCTTAAGTGCAATAGCACACGTTGCTGTTGTACAAACGAACCTGGTTACACACTATACGATTACACGTGTCTATTACACGAGCTCAGCTATACAAGCCTATTCTACAAACTCGTGACACAGCAACGTACACTGTCACCAGATGAACGTTCTATAATTAGAGTTGATAATTATACATTTTACCGCAGAAAATAAAATAAAAACAACCGGACACTCTTAAAAAACAGAATACTTTTGACACGCCACACAAAATGCTCTACGCACGACTAACAAATACGACGGGTTTCAACGAATATTTTACATCATAAATATCGATTCATAATGCTAAATATAACCATCATCAACATATTTCTTTAACATACTGTCCAGGCATCATGCACTCACATTGGATTCATCTTTGAGCCATTGAGAAGCTTTAAAGGAAGCTCATTTATACAGTTATTCATGATCTGGGGCGCCTGCCTTCTAAATGAGGAACAGCTATTCTATAATAAACATCCGCCTGTATTATGATGTACTACGGCTAGTGCAGAACTGTTGTTATCGATGATTCAGAGCAACGAGTCAGAGATTTTCCCATTTTGGCTGGCGACTAGACCGCGTGACGTTGGTAATAGTGTTTGGGGCTTTTCAACGACAGTTGGGTCGTGCGAGCAGTACTGAATGAACGAAAATCTACTACAGTATACGAACGCTCATTATACATGATTCGCGCACGAAAATAGACAGCGCTGGCTGTGCGTGCAACGTTTTAGCTAGCTGCATGTAAAGCTGTCGCGCTACGACTAGAAACGTCGAGAAACCTACAGACGCCACGCCTGTCATCTAATTAAGCGGCGTGACATCCCATTTTCAATTACTGTGACTCTCAAACGCGACAGCTCGGTCAGGCGTGTACGATGTTCTTATACAGCCGATTCTCTATGTACCATCTGTACACACTACGCACGTTCCTATTACCCTGTCCCGTTCCCATTAAAATGACAGACAATCGCTTTAAGACTCCCTTTACACGAGTGATAACAATGGTCCTCGTAAAACCTTCGCAATTTTATGAGAACTTTAAAAGTCTACCTACGATTAGTTTAGGCCCTGCAGGCCGTAACTTTTTTCACAACTGATGTCGGGCAATCCATTTTAAATAACGTTTATGATATTTAATATTGATTATCATTTTTACTAAAGAGCATACATGGCCACTAGCAATACTAACTTCAATAAACCCACGAACGGTTAGGGGAATGGCGAGGCGAACATGTCTGAACTTTAACGCAAGTCACAGTGATGCCAGGCCCACGCCAGCATTATCGCTCCCATCTTTTACAACCTCGTGTATATCCTCTTACTGACTAGGGGAGCTGTAAAGATCACCAGAACGGCTCAAAGACCGCAGTAGCAACGACACCTGGTGGCGCTCAGGGAACCGCGCACTAATGGCCGTTAATGGGGCGCCCGCTACGCGCGGCTGCTAGTGGCAGCTCCTCGGCGGGAACACGTGTCCGTGACAGCGGCGGCGGAGGCGGCGCCCCGACACCCTCGACACCCGCACGCCGGTCACCGAGCGCATACTTGCAGTGCTTTGCAAGTCAGAGTGATAGCTAATATACGAGTTGGTATTGCAGGTATAACAGTGTAAAACGTACCGTACGGTTGACGAGGTTTTATTACATGAATATTGACCACGCGCCACGATGCACTTTCGATTACTTATGTATATAAAAATGTCTTCTTATACTACCACCCATCACGTCCAGCACATACAGATACGCTCACGCTCGCACGCATGAGCCGCATCCCGACACTGATAAAATTTCTGTCGCTAACAGTTAACCATGCGATTAAATGTTGCTCGTTTAACGAAGTAAAACGATTCGATCAAGCCATGACTGCCATCATTCTGTTTTTGCCAACCAGCAGCTGCTCCAACTCCATCTACATCTACATCTGTGACCGGAATTGATCCGGCTTTAGTCATTCGAGATGCGAGCGCGAGCCACTTCCGACGTGCGTCGAGGTCGTGGCGCGGCTGTGCGAAGTCGATACGCCGTATTTTGTCTGCGTTTCTTTGTAAAAAAATCTCATTTAGAACAAACGTCCACCGGGGGAATAAGTAAATTCTTAAGCCGACAAAAATGTATAGGCAAACACGCGCTACGCATTTACACGGACACGCACGTACAATTTGCGCGAGATCCTTGTAAACTTGTCATTGTGACTGATGAAGACTGAAGTTTTAAAATAGGATTTCAATTTAAAAATTAATATGCAATGATAAAGCGCCTTCACGTACACAGAGAAAGAAGGAGAGAGATGGGGAGGGAGAGATGGACGAGTGGAAGGATAAATGAATGGATAGATGGATAGATGGATGAATGGATGTATGGATCAATGGATGGATGAATGTATGGATGGACGGATGAATGAATCGATGAATGAATGGATAGATGGATGGATGGGTGGATGAGTGAATGGATGGATCAATGAACTTCTTTATGTATATACGTATACAATCGACACCAATGAAGACCTAACAGGAAAATATAAAACAAAGGTGTCGTATGCGAGCTGTCGAGACAATATGCCTCTTCGTCAGACTATAATATAACATATATAGTACGATAATAACATAATATCGCAAGTACACAATGAGATTAAATGATAAGGCATAAATATGAATAAACATCGAATATACATAAAATTTCACACGTGACACGCGTACGTCGTTGGTGCACGCACGCACGCACGCACGCACGCACGCGCGAAAGAGTGAATAATGACAGATCTAGAATAAATGTCATTATTCACCCCTGATTCTCCAACTTTCGAATTCGCCTCTGCCACACAAATACACGCGAACGGACGCACGCAAGCACGGACACACATACACACACACACATATATATATATATTGGCGCTTGCGTTAGTGTTAGGAGGCATCGTTAGAGCTAGCTCTAGTACTATAGCCCGCGTGCAGTTGCCGAAGGCTATAGTACTAGACTACGCCCTGCGGCAACTGTACGCGGGCTATAGTACTAAAGCTACGTTAGAGCTGGCGTTAGAGTTAGAGTTTGACGCAGGGTTAGAGTCAGCGTAGTTATTAGAGTTACGGGGCAGAGTTAGAGTCAGTGTTAGGGTTAGAGTTAAGGGTAGGGTTAGAGCCAGCGTTTGGATTAGATTTAACTCAATTATGCAACTAAGATCCTAATTCTTACTGCAATTGTCATTTAACAAAAGCCCCTGCCACTAACCGAAACCTCACGTCCAACCTTCAGTTGAATCACCTCCCGCACTTAAAGAATAGCGATCATAACGAGTGGATTGTATCTACACAAGAACGATATTGTATCTCCACTGCCACAGTACGACACTCCGCAAACAGCGTCATACTTTCCCGACATGACATCCATTAAGTACAGCCATCATCTGCACTGCAAATATAATTAACGATTCTCAGCATCCTGCTAATTAGGCATCGTAATTACATATTAATGAGCTTAAAAATACAGGCAATCCGCCGACCTCGCTAAACTCTTATATTTTAAATTTATATTGAAATTTTATAATGGTGGAAACGACATGGACGGCACAGCGCCTGTACCACGGCCTCATCACAGGCACACATACGCACACGCACACTCACACTCACACACGCACGCGCACGCACGCACGCACGCACGCACGCACGTACGCACGCACGCGCGCGCACACACACACACACACACACACACACACACACGCACACATACACAAGCCCGCCTACACAAACACACATATACGTGCGCGCGTAAACGCGCGAAATCTCTAGCCTCTAGGTTCTCGGTCTAGTCTCTAGGTTAGCGGCCCAACAGGCAAGCCGCCTGATTCTTTTCTCAAAGTTGTTTCATAAACACCATTTCTCACATTGATTTCATTATAATTGAATACTGACTAAAGTAGTAGGCATGTAAGTGCGTCGTTATCACGGATCGCTTTCATTAAAACCAGTATCTATCCGATTAGTGGCTATTTCGCACGATGCTATAGAGTTTAGTACGAGTAACGGCTTGCACTCTCATCATTTGTGTCTCAGTAACGATGTCATTTCAAAATTTTCAGAAATTGGCACTAGCTGGCAGTCCAGACTTAATGTAGGCCTACTGTTGTTGACTGATTCCAAAATAGCCTAAATCATGTAGCATAAACACTGTTGACCCTCCGTGGCACGGTTTTTTTCAAACTAGCTAAGACATATATATAATAGTCAACCTGGTCTTAAGCATGCGATAACAACTTAATGCTATATATGATGAAAACGTTACATTGTATATCCTAAATGCTATATATGATGAAAACGTTACATTGTATATCCTAAATGCTATATATGATGAAAACGTTACATTGTATATCCTAAATGCATCTCATTAACAACAATGTAGAAATGTAGCATTTACTTCGCTTTTCTGAATTGGAACTACAATGAGCATGTTCAAAACTTCCACGGAAACCGTATTACTTATTTCGCCACACGATACTTCTTTCTGTCATCTAGCGGCAGTTCCCGAAAAATCTAAATGGCAGCGATGCGTGAGTACAACCGATCTAGCTGCATGTTCTGAGCATAAATATCTTCACGCTTAATAGGGTATAACTGTGACCGTTACAACTAGTAGCGCATGACTAAAAGCACATAGGTCATTATCACCAATTGCAAACACGTGCTTTTTCTCGCGTGGCTTACTATTTACAATTCTTGGGACGCGCCTGCCCTATCCATCTATATGTCCTATCCATCTATATGCCCTATCCATCTATATGTCCTATCCATCTATATGTCCTATCCATCTATATGTCCTATCCATCTATATGCCCTATCCATCTATATGGCTGTAACAGAAAACACCCCGTGCCCACGGGCAGGGATGACGTATATACAGGTGTTGTACACGTGACCTGACTACGTGAAGCCAAGACAAAGAATGTTGGGCTGCACGCGAGATGGATCAGACATGAAGCCCACGTTGGCAGTTGTTGTGTCCAGATGGTGGACACGTGAAGAATGGCGGACTAAGACGTGTGCTCTCGGGTGGGAACAATTTTTCTATCGTAATGGTGTTTCGAGGTCGTGCAACCTGGTAAGAAGTATACAGGATTGAAGTTGATGTGTGTAAGAAACGACCAACACAGCTGTATGGACTAAAAATCGACTAAAAATCAGGAAATATTGATATGTTGGAACTTTACATTTGGAGTCCAGTATCGGGTACCTGCTTTAGCCATTGACTGCACGGACACGGGCTAGTAGTGATCAAAATGGTTTTATGGAACGACGGTACATAGGTGAAAATACAAGAATGATATACGATATCATTGAATATACTAAAACATTCCAGTTGCCTGGTCTCCTACTACAGATAGACTTTGAAAAAGCATATGATTCTTTTGATTGGAAGTTTATATCACGGGCACTATATTTTTCAACTGCCAATCAATTCAAAAATGGATAAGCATTTTTCAGCATCAGTCAAACTCATGTGTAATTGTAAATGGATTTGCTTCTCCATTTTTTAACTTATCTAGAGGATGTCGTCAAGGGGATCCAATTTCACCATACTTATTTATAATATGTGCTGAAATTCTAAGTATACTAATTAAAAATAATAACAATATAAAAGGAATAAGAATAAATGAAACTGAATATCTTCTCTCACAATTTGCTGATGATACTACCATTCTCTTGGATGGCACTGAGAGAAGTCTTAATAATACCTTAACTCTTTTGGAATTTTATGCAAGCATTTCTGGGCTAAAAATAAACCTTGAAAAAACCAAAGTAAAATGGATTGGCAGTGAAGCATATTCAAGCGAACGTTTATGTACGCAATGGCCTATCGACTGGGAAGAAAATTCTTTAAAAATATTAGGAATAAGATTTTCATTAAATCTAGCTGATATGGTGGAAAGAAATTATAAGGACAAATTAAATCTCTAATGTATCATTGACCATTAAAACAACTTTTTTTATTTTAATGAATGATTGTGTGCGTACCCGGTCGCGCGTGTGTATGTGTGTTTTTGTGACTGTAAAAACGCGTATTATAGCCGTAAATCCATTTTTTGTGCAATGACGAGTGAAAAAGTTCGAGCCGAATTATCTGCTATTTAGAGTACATGAATAAGACTCACCTCTTCTCTGAATTTCTTTATGTTGTCTCCTTTCTGTAAAAAATAATGTAATCAACATACATTATTACATGTAATATACACATACACTCATTCTACGCATAATAATCTTCAGCGCTCGCTGATCAGGCTAATACTTGATTGACATGAAACTGCGCCGAATAAAATTGTAACATGAATCATAAACGGGACATGTTCGAACATCACTTCGCGAGCTAAATGCGAAATGTTAATTGTACTCTTCTTCATTGCCAGTCTCCGCAATGTCTGTAATAAAATTATTGTCTCAGTTTTAATAAACGCGTCGCGGCGCTGTATTCCAGCCACTCGTGATTACAACACATTATTCAACGTGCGCGTAAAACCAGCAATCATTGTCATAATCTCCGCGCGGAATATTTAGCGCTCCTGTATTATCGTAGACGAAATTTGCGCGAGTCGATTCGAATACAAGAGCCGATACTAAACTGACGCCGCGCATATTCTAATTACAATCCGTGTGCGATAAACAATTAGAGCGGTTGAAGTCTGGCATTATCTCTGCCTTACTAAGGCGCCTTTACATTTAACGGAAAACGATTTGGTGTATTATTAAATTTCAATATACGTGTTACTCGAAAACCAGCGATCCGTTGTTGTTAACGGCGTTAGTCAGCGAACGGGCTAGGTTAGCTACTATAAACAGTTATACGTGTATCGGATCAAGCCTAGCGCAGACTTGGGACTTTTTCATGCAACTCGGCTGCGATTCTAGAATGTATCTCTAATGTATCATCGTTATGTTATTCTAGAATCGCAGTCGAAGTTGCTGTGAAATCGCTATGTCTGAGAGACTGAGGGAACGTGCAACTGCAACTCGTAGCGATTCTAGTCGCTTGCAACGAGTTGCAAGAAATCAAACTGGTTTGATTTTCAGCAACTCGTCGCTCCCAATCGCTTCGAAATCGCTTTGAAATCGCATGTGTGCGCACACACGGTGAAGCGTGCGACCGATCGCATGCGGTTGCAGGCACAGGGACCTGAGGCAAAAAAAAAGTGTTATATATATAAAGAGAAGTGTGAAGTGTTATATATATAAAGATATATATATATATCCTTCTCTTTATATATATAACTTTCTTTCTTTTTCTTTTTTTGGCTCAGGTCCCTGTGGTTGCAGGTTGCAGCGACGAGCAACCAAAAGTCGCAAGTCTGCGCTAGGCTTAAGCAATCGAAACCGCCGGGGCAGAAAGAACAACAGATTTCACGATCGCGCGCAAGATAACGACACTTATCAAAATTTAGGCTAAGCCGCGGTGAGGGTTTTTCTTCGCGTGCTAAGAAAAAATAAGTCGCCGTACATACGCACCACCCACCGGGCCACGCCCACCGCCCGTCACTGTACACATTCTCAGCGAGTGAGACAATTCTTACTGACGTGACTAAGGAATAGAGAAGCTATTATGGATAGTGAGTTGTTATTCATCAGCGGAGCAACACATCCTAAGCTTCTCACTTGGTGTTAGATTTAGTAAGAATCCATCCTCAAAAAGGCAACGGAGGCTCAAATTCTATTTACGATCGAGGCAGGTTTACATTCCCGCCACGCTTTATTTCTTAACAACACGCTCAAAACAACAGAACATCGCGCAAGTTATAAAGATTACCACCCGATGGCAGCACGTCTCAATCGATAATAATACATGTCACAATATCTCACACTTTGGTTGTGTTCATTAGAGGAGGCCCCCTTCTTTCATGCTCGCCATTTTTTTCATCGACGGCTCCTGTCTGCAAAGTGCCCGATCTCTCCCCCTACTATACTTTACATAAAAGATCCCCGATTTTTCCCGTGCGTTGGGGTTGGTGGTCAGCTAAGCCTTAACTCGCCAACAGTATGGTTGAAAGAAGGTCAAAATATTGAACATTAAGAGTATGACTAGGATACGGGTTATTCTTAAAATTAGGGTTGTGTTCCTTTACTGTTAGCCATAATTCTACGCTGATCTTAACCATAACTTCAACGTTTACCCCCCCCCCCATCCCCACCAACAGCCCAAAGACCGCGTTTATCATGTACTGAATCTCATGCGTCATACAACGCCACTGTTGCACGAAGTAAAAATGTCTGAAATGTGCTCTCCCTAACGAACGGACTTATTGCAAGCGCAAATGCAGTAAGAACATATAATGGACGATCAATAAATGGCCGTACCACGGCAGGAAAAACGCACTCGCTGTATTCATTAAACCAGTGATTTACTGCTGAGCCGACTGATACTTACCTTGCCGATTATGCTTCCAACCTCCTGCAACAAAGAAAAGAGAGATTTAATACATCTATGTCGTTTGGTGAATAGTTCATGAAAATAATGACACGTTTCAAGGAAACGCGTGCCGTTTAAAATCTGCATAATTGCAATGGGCAGTAATCGTATGCATGTAGGCCTACGCGCTATTAAAATAGCATTGTATCAGGTGTTTTATATAACCCTAGGCAAATGGTTACGAAATTAAAGACAAGATATCCCGTCAAATGTAAGTACCCGCACAAATCAGGTGTTTAATATGTTAATTATTTTATTATATATATATATATATATATATATATATATATATATATATATATATACATATATATTCCATTGTCGGCCTTCCTGGTTAGCTAAGCAGGATTAGTTACAGAATTCTTCCCCAGAGTTTGAAGGTTAGCCGACGCGCGTATGTGCTGATGATAGTAGCTGTAACTCCGTGCTAGAAGCAGTGGTACAGAGATCATGAGTCCATGTTGTTGTGTTGAATTTGTTACAGAGTATAGGCCTATATCTAGGTTGTGCATGGGTTGCTCTTAGGCAATGGAATAATTTTTAAGATGCGCTCTACAACAAATCAACAATGGCTAAACACTCGATGAACTCTGCATGTTGTACATACATAGACGAATTAGTGCAATAGATTTTAATCTTCTCATCCGGCCCTTTGCGAGGCTCCAATAGACTCCTAAAACAATTGAGCCGCTATCTTGCGCGTCCATTTTCCGGACTATAAAATTTAAAACCGACCTTACTGTTGGAAAGGTATGCGTGACACACGTCATGAGGGGTTCTTCTCATTACCCAATCTACTATTAGGGACGTTTTGTGTTTAGATATGGTTCACTAATAGGCTTTCCTACATTTTGGAGTCAAGTGGTTCAGCGCATGCGAACAGGGAGCGGTAGACGAGAGAGAATAAAGGGGGCGACTACAGTATCTTACGGGTGTTAACTGATATCCAACTTCCAACAATTCGCCCGTCCATGCCGCCCCGCTGTAACTAGCTAAATTCAGACATGTTTGCTGATCACGCACGCGCACAAGCGCGATTAAACAATCACACGGCGAAGGAGTACGTATTTACGAATGTTTACCTAAACACATTACATTACGCAAACATACGCTAACACACACACACACACACACACACACACACACACACACATACATGCATACACACACACACTCACACACACATACACACACATACACACAAACACACACATACACACACATACACACACAGAGAGAGCGCGAGAGAAAAACACGCGTAGCTGGTTGCGTAGGTGTTAGTTGTGTACATGTCATGTGTCGCCGGGCTTAGCGAAACATCACCGCGTGGTCCCCATTGAACTGGCGGCTCCATTTCGACATCAATAGCGCGCTAGGTGGCAGTCTCTCGGGTACCAGGGATATGTGTGTGTGTGTGAAAGATGTTGACCGAATTCGAGCTTTTGATGCACAGCCGCACGCGCGTACAAATATACACAATCACATCCGCACTCCTACGCGCTCACGTTCTTACACTTTCCACCCACACATATGTTTACGCACATAGACAAATGAATTCCATTCAATCATATCACTTTATTTTCAATTATGGAAATTGCATTTTGAAAAGTATTATAATAGTTAACCAATTTATTAACAACGCTGATAAAAAATTAAGAAGTGAAACTAAATAAATAAATATGATGAGTGACTAATTAACACGTCTTCTAGTCAACCACTCCTATTGATTACAAAACTAGATGATGACAAAATTGCTAGATAAAAAATAATATGCAATATGTGAAACCCGAGTTAGTAATTTATTTCTTGATTTACATGATAAAATATAATAATTATATTATACATGACGACTTTTATTAATTACCACAAACATAACGATGAATTGAAGGGCACACTAGCCTTATTGAAACAATGCTCATTACAGAACCGAAAAACAACCTCAACAAATATTTGATAAACATTTTACAAGCATTAAATAAATAATGAGTAATGTTTCACTTCAATTAATTACATACACATTGCGATTAAGTATAAATTAAACCAATTAAATACATTTCAATACAATAAGATTAAATTAGAAAGATATTAACTGTTGAAAGAGAAGTGCTATCAGTCATACATAATAACACATGGACAGCAACAAAATCGATTTCACAATATATTGATATTCAATAGTTTTTGACCTGTGGCAGTTGAAAATCTTGGAAAACAATACATAGTATCAAAACAAAGTAGGAAAATAATACATAGTATTAAAGAATAGCTGGCCATATAACCATGCACATTCATGGTCAATGCAAAATAATTTGGAAAAAATTAGGTAATTACTTATTTGGGATACGATACAAAAAACATAATTTGGAAGCTGATCCCAAAGCGAGCATCGCATATTGCAAACAGGGGTAGGTAAGCGTATAATAAAACAAAGTTAGAGTGTTAGTATCTACATATTGTCTGAATTTGTATATTATTCCAGCTCTTTTTGACAATTTGTTTGTAATATGTTTAATATGAACGCTCCAAGTTGATTGTCTATATGAACGCCGTGACCAGTATGTTTGATTTCAATGCTGTGTATGTTGACTTAAAAATTAGGAAATGTAGAATTCTTAATCAAATGCTTTTGGCAAAATTTATCGATAAAATCAGCCATCGCTTCATTTATCAGTATATTTTACTTCCAGTATTCGAGTATTAAATTAAACCGGATTTTAATTTGACACAAACAGTATTTTTGTAAAGTTAGAAGCACATGGGAGATCATATATATAAATCAAGAATGAAAGTCGGCCTAGAAATCCTCGTGCCTAGAAAGTCGGCCTAGAAATCCTCGTGGACCAACGCTTAATTGTGACATTAAGAATAGATGAGCGAACGTCCTCGATTGCAGTAAGTTGTGCCCGATTAGTAAGACAGCGTTTAAACGTTGTTAATTTCTAGAGCTGATCCTCTTACGCCTTAATGTTTTGGTTTATGTTAAAGTATGTCATGCTGCACAGTATAAAAACCTTAAAAATAACATGAAATATTACACAGGTAATTTTGCCGGCAACTAGATATTCAAGAGGAGTGACATGATGGATTTACGAAATTGTCAAATCTGTAGAATGTTTATTTTTCTAAACCCAAAATTGATTTGACGAAAGTATATTACATTGGGTTATGAGGTTATCTATCCTATTATACAGACGTTTTTCAAAGACCTTTGAGAATGGCGAGAGACGCGAAATACGAATATAATTGAAACTTATAGACAATTGTAAATAGGTATAATTTTAGCTTGTTTTACGCGGGTAGGAAAAACTCAATACATGATACATTACTTAATAACTTTGGACAATGCCGGTACAAGTGGTGAGCCAAATTAGGCTCACAGCGAATCTTGGACCTAGTTCAACAAATGTGAAAAGCATATGATGAACGTTAGAAAATCCACAATATTTCACAAATGGATACACGGCATCTTCAATTCGCGCGTACGCGTTTTTGCTCGGCAGCTTTACTCCTAGTTAGCTAAAACATCTACAATCGGTAGCGGGGGGCTTAGTCGCTTAACACAATACACACGTACATCCGAAAAAAAACAGCTTTATTTCCCGACTCGGACGCGAGAACCGCTTATGAAGCTAATACAGCCGCTGTCGCTGGGCGTTACTGGCCTTGTGTAACACAGCGCTCGTGTTTCGCAGCGCATTTAGCCGAGCGGCAATACACACGTGTGCGGATTGCCAGGAGTGTGTATTTCATGCACATTGCGCGAAAAAAACACCGGGAGAATTTTCACTCCGCTTTGCAAAATTATCATTTATCGCCACAGGAGCAGATTCTCCTTTAATTCTAATATGTGTGGAATCCCACTTAGAACAAGACACGCGATTCCATCTCATGCTGGCCATGAAGCTTGTGTTTCCTGTTTATTTCATATTATGTATTATTTAGATTTTTGTTCAATTTCTGTGGGACGAGTGTTACGCTGACGGACAGACGTTATTTGAAAGCCTATTTGAAAGCTATTATCGTTCCTCGCCTTTCTTTCCAGAAAACCCGACGCTATTTCCAATCTCCATCAGTAGGTTACGCTACGACATCACGTCAGTAAGCTTTCCCCACTCTATAGAGCATGCAGGTCTAATCGTTTCACAGGGTAAACATTTTTTGCACAGCGCAAACACCACTATAATAGCCAGCCTATATCCCGTCATTTTCTGACTCATGGACGATATTGCGTAGCAAATTAAAGACAAAGTAAATACTTCACAGATTCAACAACGAACAAGCAACTCACGTCCATTATCATCGTAAGGCAGAACACGATAAGATTTAGTTAAAAAGTTGACGAGTTGATCAACTAATCGACCAAGAGTCGGCAGTGTAAACGTAAAAGTTGAGCGCTCAACTAGTTGATGTCATCTAGCTGAGAGATTAGAACATCTTTTTGCCACGCAGTCACTCAGATAATAGCAATCAGGAGGTGTGTCCCTCCGCCCAGGGGGGATATAATTTCCGCGCGTGTTTTTGCTATCGGCGCCACACAGGATACTAGTACACCCTGGTGCGAATTAATAGCGTAGCTGCCGCGGGAAGCAGCATATAATGGACATGTGACAAGCAGGTAACAGTCTGTGGTGTCAAACTCCTCTGGTTCGTTTTACAAGATTTGATTTAGTCTTGTTGACAATATCTTTAATGCAAAATTGCTATTTTCTCACCACCTTGCGTCTATAGTATAGTAAGGTTATATAAAACATGTAGGAAAGCTCCATAACCAATTTATTTCCAACGCCATCGCTAACAAAACTAAAAGCGTGTATACCGTCACAAATTGTGATTATCATTTTGGTTTATCATTGCGATATTATAATATAATATTATCAGGAGTGTATAATAGCGGAGCTTCGACCCGCGCGAGGGAGCACCATACTTAAAAAAATCGATATGGTAACCCATCAACTTCATTTTTGATGGCGTGTCCGTCCGTCCGTACGTACGTACGTACGTCCGTGTACACATGGAAACCCTGTGGTACCACCTAGAAAAATGCATATCTCAAGAAGTAAACACTTCCACACAACCAACCTTTGACAAATGTTGTCTTAGGGGCAGGGGGTAACACCATTGTCACGTGATATGACGTCATCACTGACGATGATACAGCAAGTTGCCCAATAAGCCTATCCTCTTCTTACGGGTTGCCTATCGTGGATTATCGTGGAGTCACCTATCGGGAGCTCCGCTTTTAGGCGGTGCCTAAATCTATATATTACATGCAAAAATGCGTACCCGCATCGCCCCGCGCACACTGCGTGTGAAATGTTGAAACGTTTGCCGACTCGCGGTCGATAATGTAAATGCTTTGAATATCTGATAGAAAAGTTAATATTACGTTGAAAAGTTCATCAACTCGTCAATTCTTCAACTTAAAGTTGATAGTGTGAACCCAGCTTTAGTGTTTGCAGTGATTTAGTCGGTTCCACATATGCATGGGATTCTGAATATTGACGGTCCAGTGTAGACGATTTACAGCAAGTTTGCCTACGCGTGCGCAGTCATCGGCATATACACTCCCACACACGCCCTCAGTCACATAGGCACGCCCGTAAATACTCACGGACACACACATGTATGCACACACCGAATTATACACACACAACCGCGCACGCGCGTGTGCACACGCACACACTCACACACGCACGCACGCAGACAGGCAAGCGTACACACACATGTACACGCGCACATGCGCGCAGCCAATGTTATCTACACGCCACAACCAAGCGTATACACACTAAATGTCAAACATTGATTTTTTCAATTGAACGCCAGATTGGATCTTGATGGAATCGCAACGATTTTATGTTGCATCTTGATGGACGTCGAAGATTTTATGTTGCATCTTGAAAGATTGATTTTCACTTTTTTCAGTTTGAAACTCGAGTAAAAGTCAATGATTATCAGATTTGATTTTTCGATTGAACATTCACAACCTAAGCAAATCTAAATTTTATAGGTCACGTGTCAATTCAAAATGCGCGTTTTGACATTTTTAATTTTGCAACAATGAAAGAATGTCGTGCATCGCTAGGAATTAAGAAATGATATCGCTCAAGACGCAATAAACATTTTGAAAAGAAAGAATAGATATAGATAGATAGAGATGCACACGTTTTCGTTGTGTTACGATGTGTTCATATCCAATTTTCTATGCTATAACTGCATAAAATCTTATTGCTTTTCAGGTTAGTGTGATCAGTGATATATCCGCTGTGAGGTGATACTATATTTTGCTATATTTTAATCGGATTGAGCGTTTCTGAGCAAGAATTTTGCAAATATTCCTTTAATGTTTTTACTGGAAATATTACTGTGTTGTGTTTAAGTTGGTATTCTATTGTGCACGCTTAGTTTTTCTATAAGTCTAGGAGCTGATCATTCAGCATATCTATTCAGACATTATTAGCGGACCTAGCTGTTATTAATTTCATACAGAAATGCTTAAAGAAAATGCCAACTCCAATCCTTATCCCAATTCCTATCCTTAGCACTAACCATAACACTAACCCTAGCATTAATGGTAACACTAACCCAAATCCCAACTCTAACACCATACTTAATCCTAACCATTACAGTAATGCTAAACTTAGCTATGTCCTGTAGGTCCCGTGTTCTTTTCTCCAACCGGCGAGGCATCGAAGCTGTGTGTGTTTGCTAGTGTATAAGTGCGTGGCATTATATACTACTGCATTTTATGCCAATCATGTGATACTAAAATTGCCGGCGTGAATGCATGACCGGTTCCTGCTTTTAGGTCAGAACAGTTTACAACGGCTGAGAAGCTAACGAAGTAAAGGGTTCGATGTATGGATGAAGTAAGCGAGTATAACTATGTTGATGAACATGTATTTAGACATTAGGGCACGTAGGTAGGTGGGATAAAATTACGCATACCGGTATCTACGTATCACGTGGGTGCGGGCGTGAGTGGCTGGTTGGTCAGATAGCGTTGAGCGTAGCATGGCAGGCAGCATGCATGCAGTCACACTGAGAGGGTCTATGACTCTATGTCCCCCAGGGTACTGCCGGAACGTACCCTGGGTACGGTCCGGTATACCGGAACGTACCCTAGTACTATCTAATATGCCGGACCGTACCTCGCCTACTCCACTAACGAGTCTAACGAGTCGCCCACGCCTACTTCCTAACCCTAACCCTAACCATATCAGATAGTTACCAGGGTACGTTCCGGTATACCGGACCGTACTCAGGGTACGTTCCGGCAGTACCCTGGGGGACATAGACCCTATGAGCTGCAGTAACCTAGTCAGACGCTTAGGCAGCGAAGCGACACGCAAGAGGATAGACGGGCCGACAGGTAAATACACTTTATAATGCGACATTAACGCCGTACATGACGCTCACATGCGGCGACTAATAGCCAGCGGCGCACCGCTGACGTACGTCACGGCCCGCAGTGCTGACATCTGACGAAAACCCACGCGCACGTTGCTTACACGCCGTTGTTGACAAGGAACCCCTATCACAGGGACCTGAGGCAAAAAAAAGTGTTATATATATATATATATAAAGAGAAGGTTATATATTATAACCGTTATATATATCACTTATATATATAGCTTCTCTTTATATATATAACTTCTTTTTTTTTCGCCTTAGGTCCCTGTGACCCCTATACCCCAACCCGACTAAGCTCCACGTCCACGCCCCGCAAGGTGCAGCTCGTTGCCACTAAATGGAATTCACTGCGGACGGCAAAGCTAATGCGAGTGTCAACTTATTACTCGCCGAGAGACGGACGCTCAATGACACATCGATTTACTTCCTTCGCTTTTTGGTTTCCACGCGCGAATTTTGCATGAATGCGAGCATTGACACGCACAGAACACGATATCGGTGCGGACTTATCGGTGCAACAAAGGTGCCGTCGTGTACGATACAGCGCGAATAGTACTGCGAGTCTTAGTCATCAGCAGAAAAACCCTTCATAAAATCCATCCAACAATCCATACATCCTTTCATTCATCCATCAACATATTCATACATCAACGAATCCATCTATCCATCCATCCATCTATCCATCCATCCATCCAGCTATCCATCCATCAATCAATCAATCCATCCAACTCTCCATGCATCTAACTACCATTCCATTCATTCATCAATCCATCCATCCATCCATGCATTCAACTATCACTAAACAAGTAACACATGTATAAAGACACTTCATTCTATTATATCCACGAACGTCACGGAAATATTCTGTTTATCACTATATCTGATACGATTAAATTTAGTACCTCGTGATTTAACATTATATACAAGTATTTCAACAAACACAATTATTTCACATATCTGCCCTACTAAGGTGTCTACGGCCTAGCGTGCTACACGGCGCATGTACTATGGCAGCTTCCCGGTCTTTGCGTATTTTTTAGTGGCGTGCCTCCAACGTTTCACTGTCCACCATATATCAAGGGCTGTGATCAGCGGACGCACCGTGTGTTTTACCCGGTAGAAATGAGCAATAGAAATGAGCAATCGAGATGAACAATAGAAATGAGCAATCGAGATGCGAGGCTATAATTATATCACTTAGCAACAACATGAAATCAAGAGCGGATAATACCGATGATATTATCCGCTCTTGGTGAAATGTACATGCGGGATGATTCATAGTGTAAACACGTAGTTTACATAAGTTTTCAGAATGCAACTCCTATTTAAAATTACATTGCCAGCAGATTATTCTTGTGATAACTAGCTTGGGCAACAACAACAGGTTTAATGGAGTATGTGAAATACGAGTCTACTACGACCAGGCGTTTTGTGCATGAAACACAGCCGCTAATATTGGTTGTTTATGCACGGGTAGCAAGAATGGTTGTACACGACTTTGCACACGAGTCGTGCAGTGGAGCGGAGTCTCGAAGTCGCTGTTTCTTTACAATAGATGCTACCCCTCCCTGGCTGAACTTGGACACGATCGAGATGTGTGAAACCGTGCGGCCAATAGCGGTTTCACGCTATCTGTGCTACGGCGTAGGCATATTAATTACCCACATAAACAGGCTGTGTATGTAGAGGTCTATTATAAAACGGGAGCATCTGCTAGGCATCTCTCGGGCGGCCGACTGGCTAACATGACTAAGGATGAGTTACTTCATTGTTTGGGGTGGATTCGTGTAGACTATATTAAGCGCATATATAAAGCAACGCGAAGCGTTGAGTCTTCAGTCTTAATCTCGTTCTGTGCCTGCGTACGTGTGTATCATCGTTCATCTTCAGTACGTAAGTTGTTCTTTTCAAGCCGTTGGCTTAGGGGTTGTTACTACTCTATCTTGATTTACTTTGTACTGTCTTATCGTGTATCTATCTCTTCTCGAATATCCATTTCTTATATTTCTTAACGTAGACGTTCTTTATAGCAGTTGTGAGAGAAGCACCTTGCACTGTTTGTCTTGACACCTTCCTTGTACTATCGTGCTAGTAATCTATTGCTACATGATCTTTCTTGTAATAAATCTATCTTTCGTGGCACTGTCTACTCTCTTGTTCTTGTGAGTATTAAGTGTTAACATTTCTACGCACTTCTCGTTAGACGTAATTACGCGCTTATAATAGCATTAGTTTACCATTGCGTTTTCAAGGTCTGCCTTTTGTCGTTTTTTCGGCTCTATAAAACAGCGGGTAAAACTACGTCCGTACATACGGTCCATTGCTATTACGAATTCTATACGCAGATTCACCTAATAATGTATTGTACAAATCAACTATCAGTTAACAAATATTAACAGTGGCGATTGCAGACGCTTGCCAGCACGTTTATAATTGATTGGCGACACTTTATTAGGTCGCGACCTCCATGTTGAGTGTCACCGCGCCGGTGAAATTGAGTGGGAAGAGACAGCGTTCTATAACTGAACTAAGCACTGACTTCTCTCTCTCTCTCTCTCTATGTGTGTATATTATATGTGTATATATGTATTTATTTATTTATTTATTTATTCTTGAGCCAGCTCTCATTTACTCACGATGACTTCTGAGACTAAATGTCTTATTAAGTCGATAGCCGAAACCATAATATGACAGAAGATACCGTTCGTTTATCGACCTCAAGATCGGATCGTGCCAATCCCGCTCTCTAGCGAATTCTATTACCGCGAATAAACACTAGCGGACATCTCTGGTAAACACGCGAGAGGCTACAATCGCGTGACAGATAAACGTCGCCGATAACAAAAGCTCCTCACGTGCCTACTGCCGAGTCATTACGGGAGTCGGTTTACGCGATCATGTGCGCATCGGAGAAGCTATATAGAGATATAGGGAGAAAGCACACGGACACGTGCATGCGCGCATCGGAGAAGCTATATAGAGATAGGGAGAAAGCACACGGACACGTGCATGCGCGCGCACACACACACAGGCGCGATTAAACAATCACATCAGTACATATTTCAAGTGAATGGCTTATAATATATACATCTATAGTGCTCCACTCACCGAGCGACTCAATATTATATATATATATA
>NW_014577163.1:68113-71755 GCF_000485595.1 Priapulus caudatus
GCACCTTGTGTATAGTTAATAAGTACGTAACCTTATAGCCAAACGCGTATTGGTTTATCCAATATCACTGATGGTTACATTGCAAGCAAGACTTGAAATCGGTTGTTGATATTCATTTACGTGCCGTAAATGTCATCCAGAAGTCAAGCGACGACGGAAACATTTGTGCGGCCCGTATGTTTTGGACGCCAGATGAAATGGAGGTGTCAGCGGTGTAACCACGGCCACAGACTAAACATGGAAATAGAATAGAGGAAAATGTCCGGTGCACTATAAATCTGTATCACACCCGCTTTGCCGGCAGCGGTTTGAAACTGTAAACAACTGATTTCTTGGACTGCGGATTTCAATGAGATATTTCTTAGTAACCAGCAGTGATATTGGACAAACCAATACGCGTTTGGATGTAGGTAATGTACTTATTAACTACACAAGGTGCCAGTTACTCTAGCATTCGTCAACATTGCATAATCAATAGGCCTAGTATGCCTTTAAGGGTGTTTAAAATATAATTAACGAACTTTCGAGCATATCTCATAATATACATATCTTCATCAAGCTATTCAGCATACATTGGAATAGAGCCGTAATAAAAATACAATGCGTTATAGATAATCGAAATGGAATAATTCAAACAATTCGCGCGTTGCCATAAACACGGATGACGAAAAAACACACACGCGCGCGCGCGCACGCGCACACGGCGCACGAAGGTGGGAGGTGCGGATTGCTACTACATATTACAGCATTTCACCCTTGATGTTTAACGCAATCAGTTTTAAACAAACCTGTTATAATCGATGATAAAATCGCAAATCTCATATACCATATGCAGTTCAGACATGGTTCTCCTGTACGCATCACATGCACACGCTACTAATATACATAGAAACAATTTGTCTCATTAACTCCTGATAGAATCAATAGCGTATTAAGAAGGAGAGCGTACAACGGTGAAATGCTGAAACCATGTTGCAGTATTAGTCGAATTAATAAATTTTGCCCGTTTTATTTGACGATTCTTTGAGGTATTATTGATCAGCTGTCCTACCTTGCTAATATAAAACAAACTGCTTGTCCCTACGATGCTCCTACGCTGAGATAATGAGCGCTGAAAATCTGGTATTTTCGCCGAAAACCGACTCGAGATACGTAGTGGCTGCGACTGTCTCTCGTTCTGGCGATAGCTTCGGGAAACCTCGCGTGTTTCCGTCATTCATTGACAATGAAATTTCTTTTCCTTCTACTATCTTTTCTCGCATTTCCATTGACGCAGCCATTACTCGTGGTGATGACCCGCCCCTTATGCTGAATTTAGTAACGCTGTAGTAATAACGTATCGAGTCATCGCTACACAGCCGCGACCGGAAACAACATAGTCCACAAAACGAGAGACAGTCGCAGTCACTAAGTATCTCGAGTCGGTTTTCGGCGAAAATACAAGATTGTCACCGCTCATTATCTCAGCGTAGGGACATCGTAGTAACAAGCGGTTGGTTTTACATTATCAAGGAAGGACAGCTGAATAATAATACAGCAAAGAATTATCAAAATAAAACTCGTCAAGTTTACTAATTTCACTGAAACTACAACATGGTTTTTGCATTTCACCATTGTACTTTTGCATCTCCTTCCTAATACGCTCTTGATAAAATATTGTTATAAGGAACACGATCCCAATGTGCGCTGCATGTGGTACTGATTTACGAAGAACGTGGTGCCAATGTACGTAGCATGTTGTTCTAATTTACAGGGGGTGATACCAATGTACGTAACATTCCGTACTAAAGTACACCGGGCTTGTTTCCTCCCACACGTGTATTGTGCCGCGTGGTACGCGTGTGAGTAGCTGGCGACAGGGTTTCCTGCAACTGCCATCAATATTTCCTAATTATATTTCGACTGCAATACTCATCCCTATGGAATGATAATGAATATAATTCTGTTTACGTCGTCTTCTTTCCGAGCCAGTCAGCGTAACTAGCTTCGTTTGGATGCGGAGCAAACAGGTGATGAATGTAAACGCAGCATGGCAACAGCAATCATTTAGATAATAGGTAATCGCAATTCAGGTAAAATGAGTCGCACCGCGTTTTCTAAAACGTGATGACAAAATATGATTGATGCTAATTGTAATTCTAATTGACACGGTTATTGCTGAAGGCAATTAGCGGCATTGTAGAGCGAATTTTGACATTCGACATGTTCTACGCGCACGGCCGAGTAGAGGCTGGACCAAAAGAAATCGCTGTTGTCACTCCTACGTTTTCGGGTTTCAAACTGTAGAGTAGACCCTATTGCATGGATCAGAGTTACATTACCACGGTGGTCTTATTCGAGCATATCATATTGTGGGCCATTTAACTGACACTGACACAATACGCTGATCACGATACAACTTACACTGACACAATACGCTGATCACGATACAACTTACACTGACACAATACGTGATGACGACACGCTTACACTGACACAATACGCTGATCACGATTGTAATGAAGCTAATTCCGCCACTTCCACTTATGCAAATTCACACAGGCAGATTCTGTGACAGAACTGGCCTCTGGTTGACAAATCACTCTTGCGGGACTATCACTGACACAGTACGCTGATCACGACACGCTTACCCTGACACAATACGCTGATCGCGACACGCTTACACTGACACAATAAGTGATATCGGAAAATCCAGCTGTGTCCATGTATTTAGGTCATAGAAAAAGGGGGTATAAAATGGTCGAGGCGCGCTTAGGAAAGTACATGATTAATGTAAACACTCGTGAGTTTTTTTTGCATTAACACAAACATTGCAAAATATTCCAAATGACCACAATCATATTTAGAAATGTTTCTGTAAACAGAAACGCACATGTGAATTGAAGTACGATGTTAGTGAAGACTGAAGAGAATTATAAATCAAAAACCTAGAGTAGAACTATCGTAACTATGTTATATATAGGCAACTTATCACCCCTCTTATCTGATCTCAATATGGCGGCGGGGACTTTCCGATATGGCTTCTACCCTGATCACGATCCGCTTACACTGGCGTCAATATTTGAACCGTGCCAATTAACCTGCCTGTGCGAGCGAAATTGTGCCGTGACTAATTTAGTGTTGGAAAGCGTAATGTATAATTTCTTTTATGACAACCTTCTTATCATAATGCCATTTTCATCGCAACACAGCGAGAGATGTCGTACGACCACTAACCACGATGTTTTGAGAAACCGTACGCGAGTGTTGCATGGCCTCGTTTTCGGCTGTTAGCCACGAACCCGCGTTTTTTGCGTGATCGCGCTCGGCGCGTGCCGGCCGCGAAATTTTTTTTCCCAAACGGTATAACATAGGGAAGAATTTAGAGCCTTCTGATTGGCTGGAATTTGGCAAGATGTTAGCCTCCATGACTTGTAGCCAAAATCCTGAATTATCTACCAAAAACTTTCCCGAACTTTCTGTAAGTTAGGTTGACATCATTCAGTAGTTTTTTAGTATGTTTTCTTTAAAACAACATGGGTTTGAGTGAATTAACCCAAATATGATGCCATTTCTTGACTGATTTGCTTTGACTGAAGAAAACCTTCCAAAATAGAGAACAAACGCTATTTGTAAAAGTTTGTTTTGGTTTATGACCGCTAG
>NW_014577163.1:72931-81199 GCF_000485595.1 Priapulus caudatus
GTGAGTTACAACACTCATTTCCTCCTTCACACATACAGTAGCAGGTACATGACAATCCATTTGCTGCACAACCACACTTCCTGCTGCAGGCATTCCCCTCTGCTCGGCAGCTGCAGCTAATGACGTCCATGAGGTTTTTTGGTGCGGTAGGTTCTTTTGACAGCACTGGTACCACTTCATCATTTACAGTAACTTCCCATCCATAGTTAGTGATTTGGACAGCAGGAGGGTCAGCCTTGTCCGCAGCCTTCCATAGCATCATTTGGAGATGTGCTCTCCGGATATGGAATCCCAGGTTGATGTCTGTTGGTGGAAGGGACTTCACGGATGGAGGATTCTTTCGCTTGCGATAAATCTCGTACCTGGAAGCATTCATTGACGTGCTTTTCTTCTGGCCATATAAATGTAGAAAGAAGGCTTTGCCAGTTGCCATCAGGTCACTGTCAGTGACATCGTCCTCTCCAAGAACTGAGTCTAGTCCAGCAATATCAGTCTGGTTGAGCACTTTCAGGGCGGACACTTTCCCTTTCCCATTAGGATAGGACACAGTGTCACAGCCTGAGAGTGCGTGCATTCCCAATATTCCCTTGCATTTCTCCCCGAGCTTGGTGACAGTGGCATTGATGTCAAGCACGGATCCATCCCACTTCTCCATCTGAACATGGCATGATACGCCATCCTTCCAGCACCAGTACACGAGCAGCACGAATACTTCTGTGTCGTCACTAAGGATGCGCACAGTCCGAGCTCCGGCCGATGCAGCACGAAGCATGTAGCTGATGAGAGATATGTCTGCTTCATCATGATGCACAATACTGTTGGCTTGGCTCACAAGTTCAATGCTGCTACCAATATCAAAAAGTATAAAGGTGAAAAACAAAATTGTCTATGACCTGGAAACGGTATTCGCCCGTCTCCTGATCGTTGGACAGAAGAGGAACCTTGAGTTGTCTGCTGTCTTCCATCATGAGCTGTGCCCTGTTCCTCCATCACTCATCGACGAGTATGGATTCCTCCGAAATGGAAACAAGTCAGTACTAGTTAAACATCTCGGCGTCATCATAAGGAACCCTCTTCCCTCTGGCACTCTGCTGGTGGACGCCTCTCAGCTACTTTACCACAATGTCTGGCCATCCTCGGGTACAGTGGGTGATCTTGCTGAAGGAAGGAAATCTCGCCTCATCAACTACAGAGGGGCAGACACTTATGTCATCTTTGATCGGCATGAAGGTATCGGTGCAAAGGATCACGAGAGGCAGAGGAGAGCCGGGGAGGGATCCACTNAGTGTGGGAGATAATTTTTGGTGCAAGAGGTTGATATTCATTTCAAGACTTAATTCTGGCTTTCGAGTAATACTACATAGTTACGTAGTATGTACACCACTGCCGTACAACTAGCCCTTCGCTTCGTCGACAGGAAGAAGGAGCAAGGGCTTAAGTATCTAGAGCTATACGTCCAGTCGTAAATATTATTCATGACCTGGAGTCATCGCATACGAAAACGAGGCTAAGCTAGTGTTAATGTTTGTAAACAATGGTGCTCTGGCAGCCACGCACAGAGGAGTACACCACGTACACGCAAGATACATCGCACCGATAGACGCGGGTACAGACGTGAGATACTGACTCACTTACAACCGGGTACAAGGACCGCACGTGCAGTGCGCGGTACTCACGCGGCGTACACCGCACGTAGCACGCAAGGTACACGCAGGCCGTACACCACGGTACATACGCGTTACAACGCACGTACGACGCACTGGCCCGCGCGCGAGTTTGGTCGGCCGAGCCTGGAGGCACACGCGGTACACGCACGTCCACGGCGGTTACACGCACTTTAGACGCGTACAACGCACGTAACACGCGGTTACATGCGCACGTACAGCTGCAGGTACCACGCACGTACACGCAAGGTACACGCACGTACACGCGGGTTACAGGAGCATACACGCACGTATCACCGGTACAACGCACGTACACTGGGGAGTACACCACGTACACGGGGATACACCACGCACTACGCGGGCTTACACGCAATGTACGTGCGTGTACGTGCGTGTACCCGCCAGTGTACGTGCCGTGTACGTGCGTGTACGTACGTGTAACCGCGTGCACCTGGGTTTAACGCCGCGTGCACCGTGCGTGTACGTGCGTGTACCTGCGTGTACGTGCGTAGTACCCCCGCGTGTACGGGTGCGTGTAAATCTCCTGTGTACCCGCGTGTACGCTGCGTTTAGCTGCGTGTACCCGCGTGTACGTGGCGTGTATCTCCGTAGTACCGCGTGTACGTGCGTGTACCTGCGTGTACGTGCGTGTGACTTGCGTCGTAACGTGCGTGTATCCCGTGTACCCGCCGTGTTACGTTTGCGTGCTACTATGCGTGTACGTGCGCGTGTACCTGCGTGTACGTGCCGTGTATCGCCGGTGTACCCGCGTGTACGTGCGTGTATCGTCCGTGGGCACCCGCGTGTACCGTGCGTGTATGTCCGTTATCCTGGAGCGTCCTACGTGCGTGTAATCTGCGTTACGTCGTGTACGCCCCTCTGTGCGTGCGTGCCCTGAGCAGCGCATTGTTTAACAAATTGCCTAGCTTAGCTCTCGGTTTCGTGCGATGTACGGCCAGTTCATGGAATAATATTGACCGACTAAGACTGCGACTGAGTAGCACTAGTACATATGGCCTTTCGCTCTTTGTCTCCTACGCACGAAGCGAAAGGCTATATACGAGTGCGTGTACAATACGTACGTAATCTATGTATGTAATTAGGTAGATGGCCAGACTTAAGGATTGAGATGAAGAAATAACACATTTGCATAAAAGAATTACAGTTATAGTGATATACGTATAGTTAATTGAGTAAAAATAATTGTTTTCATATGGAAATACCATCATGGAAAACTTACTTTTCTAGTGTCATCGAACCAAAAGCAAACATTTACGAAATAGCCTGTTTCTTTTGTTTTGAAGTTTTTCTTAGTCAAATGAAGATAGTCAAAGAAATGGCATCCATATTGGGTTAATTCACTCAAACCCATGGTTGTTTTAATAAAGAAAACACTACCTAAAAAACACTTCTAACCTAACTTAGCAGAAATTTCGGGTAAAATTTTTAGTTATGATAACATTCGGGATTTGGGCTACACAGTCATGGAGAGCTGCATCTTGTCGCAAAGTTCCGAGCCAATCAGAAGGCGCTAATTCTTACCCTAAGTTATACGTTTGGGAAAAAAATTTCGCGACCAGCGGGTTACATCAGACGGCCCCGTGGCTACACTAATACGGCCGCCGTGGCTTAGCATGGAGACGGCGGCCGCCGGGGGGGTTTACTCAAATACGGCCCCGATGTGCTACACTCATACGGGGCCCGTAGCTACATAGAGACGGCGGCGGTTACAGTCAGACGCCCCGTGTACTACATGTGGAGACCGGCCGCGGTACATCAGACGGCCCACGTGGGCCTAGCACTCATACGGCCCCGTGACTACAGTGGAGAGCGGCTGCGGTTACATCAGACGGCCCGTGGCTACATGGAGACGGCCGCGGTATACACTCAACGGCCCTGTGGCTACACTCCATCGGCCCCGTACGTACGATGGAGACTGCCGCGGGCTTACATCAGACCGCCCCCGTGCTACATTGCGAGACGGCCCGGGTTAACATCATACGGCCCGGTGACCTGACATGGAGACGGCCGCGGGTATACATCAGACGGCACACCGTGACTACATGGATGACGGCGCGCGGTTACAATCAGACGGCCCCCGGCTGTGCCGAAAACATGGAAGACGGCCCGCGGTTGACATCAGCGGCCCGTGCTACAACTCATTACGGCCCCGTACTACATGGAGACGGCCAGCGGGTTACATCAGACGGCCCGTGCGCTACAACTCATAGACGGCCCCTGTGACTACATTGAGAACGCTGGTCGGCCGGGTTACATCAGACGGGTCCCGTGGCTTGAATGGAGACGGCCGTGGGTACATCAGACGAGCCCTGGTTCGATACAGCTCATACGCCCCGTGGCTTACAGGCGACCGGCCGCGGGCTTACATGCAGACGCCCCGTGACTCAGATGGAGACGGGCGGGGTTACATCAGACGGCCCCTGTGACTAACATGAAGACGGCCCGTGGCTACCATCTCATACGGCCAGGCCGTGGCTACATGGAGACGGGGCCGCGGGTTACATCATCACGGACCCGTGCTTACACTCCATACGGCCGCCGTGGCTACATGGTGAGACGGCGCCGCGGGTTTACATCAGAACGGCGCCCGTGCTCACACTCATACGGCCCGTGGCCGTACATGGAGACGGCCGCGGGTTACATGCAGACGGCCCGTGACTACATGGAGACGGCCGCGGGGTTACCATCAGAATTTGTAAATAGTTTGTTTTGGTTTATGACCACTTAAAATAGTAAGTTTTCCTGATGTATTTTCCAGTGAAAAAACACATACTTCATGCTCATTAATTATAACAATATAATATTCACTAATAAACTGGAATTCTTTATGCAAATGGTGTTATTTTCATCTCAATGCTTGAAGTCATGGGCGTCTCCTAATCACTACATAGTTACGTACAGTAATATGTACAGGCCACTCGTATAATAGCCTTTCGCTGTTTCGTCGCAAGGAGGAATGAGCGAAGGCTATAGTACTAGAGCTATAGTCCATGTCTTAAATATTATTCATGGAACTGGGGTCAATCGCACGAAACGAGGCTAAGCAGGGCAATTTTGTAACATGGCTGCTCAGGCAGGCCATCGCACAGAGGGGGTAGACCGAACGTACACGCAGATACACGCACGTAGACGCGAGTACACGGAACATACACGCACGATCACGCGGTGCACCAGGAGATACAGACGCACGTACATCGCGGTACACGGAACGATACACGCACGTACACCAGTACACGCACGCCACACGCATGTACACGCACGTACACGCGTACACGGAGATACACGGGCCAGCCGTACACGCAGGTACACCCACGGTACACGCAGGTACACGCGCACGTACACCGCGGGTACACGGAGATACTACGCAGTACAGCGCAGGTACAGTCGCACGTACACGGGCAAGGTAACATGCACGTCCACGCCGGGGGGGGTACACGAGAGACACGGGGCCACGTACACGCGGAGTACAAGACGCACGTCACCAGGTACAGCACCGACGCATCGGTACACGCACGTGGGCACGCGGGTATCACGCAGGTAGCATACGCACGTACACGCACTGTGCACGCGGGTAACACGACAGGTACACGCATGTAACACGCGGGTACACGCACGTACAGCAGTTAAGTGATATTATATAGTTATATATAATGAGTAAAAGTATGTGTTTTTTTTATGGAAAATACATCAGAAAACTTACTTATCTGGCGTCATTAAACCATTTTATATATCTTAAAACTTTTACAAATCAGCGTTTGTTTCTCGTTTTTTGAACGTTTTCTTCAGTCAAAGCAATCAGGTCAAGAATGGCATCATATTTGGGTTAATTCAAAGAAAACATACTAAAAAACTACTGAATGATGTCAACCTAACTTACAGAAAGTTCGGGAAAGTTTTTGGTAGATAATTCAGCAGGATTTGGGCTACACAGGTCATGGAGGCTAAACATCGTGCCAAATTCCAGCAATATGAAAGCGTTAAATCTTCCCTATGTTAACTATACACCGTTTGGGGGAAAAAATTTCGCGTGCCGGCCACTACATATGCGCGATTCGATGTAACGAGAGATGCGACAGCTTGTGTTCTAGTTGTTGCCGCTTTATCGAAAAAGCACTTACGAACGTTTATCGCATTTACTTAATAAAGTAAGCGTGATCAATGAGTTACATTTCAACACTAATTTAGCATGAGTGCCCCACGCTGTTTGGGATACAAACAAAAGTGAAACATATATTCCGACGAATCTGCAAGAAAACCTAACGTTGACTCTTAAACGCCATGCACAGAGACTGTATCAGCCATGCTTAAATCAGTCATCGGCAGTTGCATTCCATCCTTCATTATATAATGTTCGAAAATCCCGAAAACATACTTCGTGAGATTTCTCTGAATTAAAACGAATGCCCAAACGTTCGTAGGCCTACATCAGCGCTCGGCGGACTGTACAGATACATCACATTACGCGTTCTCAAAAGAAAACGCCGCACTTATAGCTCGGAGCCTGAGCAACGACAATTGTTTTCCAAACATCAATTCAAACTTGTCCATCCGCTCACAATCAATCAAAGCAGACGCTAAATCCTCTGATCCTTTTTGCCCCCACCCCATCTCCAGGCTGTTCTCCGGCGCATGTACAGCACGCATGGGCTTTGCACATGCGCGGGCATGTCCGAACACACACATACACACTCGCGCGCGCACGAAGGTGCGAAGACGATCACGCATGCATGCATGCGCACAAGCATACATGCACGTATATGAACACGCGCATAGATGCATCCTATCGGGCGCGTTAATAGCTTTGGTGCGCGGGCAGGGTGAAATTTTCATGAGGAATAGATACATCGTTGCGAATGCGAAAGGATTGAGAGTTGCGTGACCGCATTACTTCGCCCGTACATGATGAATAAATAATACGCGAGTGCATTACTGCAACCACCATGCCAAAAGAGGAAGGCGTGTGTGTGTGCATGGGCGTGCACGTGTGTACGTGCGCGTATGCGAGCGTGTACGTGCGATTTTGTTGTTGTTCGCGATTGCGTGCGCGCGCGCAGGTGCACACGTGCGCGTCTATTTGTGATTTTGATTGATAGTATGTTAGGGTTAGGGTTGTTAGTGCGTGCCTGCGTGTGCGTGTGTGCGCACTCGTATCAGGTGACTGGCAATTAGGCTCACACTGGCTCTTCCGCACGATTGTGTTTGCGCTTGTTCGCGATACAAAAATATCACAGCTAAGCACAAATATTATGTTCGTTGTCTTTCAGGGGAGAGCTCGTAGAAAGAAAGTGAGCGGAGAGAGAGAGAGAGAGAGAGAGAGAGAGAGAGGCGGACAAAGCGCGCGCACGAGGGAGTAGAGAGGGACCGCGCGTCGTTATCACCAAATGATGCAGCATCATCATCATTAATTAACAACAAGGTAGTTCTCGTTACGACGATCACCGTCATCATCATCACCATCAGACACAATGGCAATATATTTTCAATCACGTACAAAGACCTGATTAACCCCGTGTAATTTTGTTCACATATGTGCAAAATCCGCAAATTGCCGTTTGTATTCATCTTCGAACACAATTACTCTTTCACCGGGGTTCACAACAGCTATCCATAATTAAATAAAACTTGATACTCGTTTCATGATGAATTCATGACATATAGATGAGCGCAGAGCAAACAAGCTAGTCGTAAACTGTTATGTTTTCCCTCGAGAAATGTTACATCTACTCGCTAACATGTATAGTATATATGGAATCGCGTCCACCTCGAAACTCATTATCCTTTGAGCAAGTGCCAGATTGCTGCTTTTATTTGCAATTTTCTCATCAACCTTGATTGGCTAGTCCCTACACGATCTAATCGAGTCGGACAGGGAAATTAAGGACATTCTTCCCGTGCCATTGAAGAAATGGATGAATACTCAGTCGAGACTGCAAGCGACAGATATCCACATCCAATTGTGGCCTTAAGCCACCGGGGGCCTAGGGCCCCGCTGGCGCAATAATACACTGTGCAATTATAAAACCCCACCTATCGTTGACTGTAGCAATAGAATAAATCTAAGTACACACTACTATAATTATATATGTATAAGACCCCATCATACCACACACTACTATATAGGAGGCCTCAGGCCCCCTTCACACACAATACTATATATGTGGCCTTGGTGGGCCACCAGCATACACTATTATTACAATTCTATCAAGTGCTAATAATTATAAGGTATTATTAGCTCTTGATTCTATATAGGTGGCCCTAGGCCCCCGTCATACAAATACTATATATGTGGCCTTGGTGGGCCACCAGCATACACTATTATTACAATTCTATCAAGTGCTAATAATTATAAGGTATTATTAGCTCTTGATTCTATATAGGTGGCCCTAGGCCCCCGTCATACAAATACTATATATGTGGCCTTGGGCCCCCATCATACACTATTATTACAATTCTATCAAGTGCTAATAATTATAAGGTATTATTAGCTCTTGATTCTATATAGGTGGCCCTAGGCCCCCGTCATACAAATACTATATATGTGGCCTTGGGCCCCCATCATACACTATTATTACAATTCTAAATA
>NW_014577163.1:87315-87978 GCF_000485595.1 Priapulus caudatus
TGTGGCCTTAGGCCCCCGTCATACAAATACTATATATGTGGCCTTAGGCCCCCAGCCACACGTGGATGTGGATATCTGTCGCCTGCGTCGAGACTCACCAAGTAGATGATGCGTCATAATTCCATTCGACAGCAAATTGTGATAGCCAGCCAATTGTTAATGGTTTTTTATTCGCTTATTTTTCTTTTTCTTTTTCACACTTTTCTTTTTTCTTCCCCTTAGTACACTATTCCTTCTTCTTCGTCGTCGTCATCATCGTCGTCAACGGCATGGTTAAGAAGGCCCATGGGAACCTCTTATATAATCTAAGGAGCTCAATGCCTCCGAAGAACACTGCTGCCGTTAAGGCAGTTGTATAGTGATGCACCTAGCCGTGTCCCACCCGCGTTTATTTCACTACCCGCAGTGTCGTGATAATGGTGAATTTTATTTTGAGTTTCTTTCCAGGAATCGGCTGTACAAAGTCTGAAAGTACGACATGTGACTAACTAACCAGACAGTATAAGGATAATTATATAAAACGATAAAATCACATCGTGGGCAGCAGCTCCGTTATATGAATAGATATGACAACAGTAAAACGTCGTATCGCTAGTATACACTGACTGAATTTTGACGCAATGTTTTATTTCGTTGTATTTGTGGTATGCATCGGTTATTGGA
>NW_014577163.1:88937-91539 GCF_000485595.1 Priapulus caudatus
ACACACACACACACACACACACACACACACACACACACACACACACACACACACACACACTTAACACACACGTACACGTACACGCACCCATACACACAAACACACGCACGCATACAAGCACGCACGCAAGCACGCACGCACGCACGCACGCACGCACACACACACACACACACACACACACATACATACATACATACATACACTGTCCGTAGAAACAATATACACGAAGTAAAGCTTTTATATTTAACAGGCAGAGGCGAGCTGTAAGGTAAATAGAATTGCGGTAAACCTCAGAGCGGATCAGATAAGTGTCATTAAGAAAGTGGTTGAGGTACAAAGAGGGAGGCACCGGAGCGAATGACGGCACTGGGAATTTGGCTAGGTAAGAATTCACACTTTTTAATCAGACTAAAACACACGCAAATCTGCTGCGGAAGGATTGTCTGGCTATTAGAACGAAATTGAACCCTGCGTGCTTGCCTATGAGAGGGACAGTCGTCGACATGCAGCTCAGTTATATCCATGAATGTAGCGAGGACGCAGCCGGACGCTGACGATGGCAGCAGCAGAATCGCTGAAAGGACTTATATGAATTAGTGAAATTTAAATTGCTTGCTTTCTAATTGTTATATTTAATTTTAGTGTAACGCTGTTACACGCACGCACGCATGAATACATATAAAAACGTGCACATGCGCGCGCACACACACAAGAAACGATTCGCTTAAGAACGGCGGTAATTAAATATTAAAACATGCTAGTCGCAGTAAAACATTGACAAGATCTCATTAAGAAATAACCAACTGGGCCAGACCAGCTATTGCGACAAAAAACGTTCACTGCATGTATAAAAGTATATAATAGGGAAGGAGCGTGACTTCAATAAACAAGGGAAATTCGTCATTTACTAGCCTTAGAATACCTACGATTTACTACGCGTAACTCAACCAACTTGAGCTCAAATCGTACACAGTACATTCGCCTAGCCTCGTGCGAAATCGTTTCCTCGTATACACCCGCAATCCGGAAGTACAGACTAAAACGTACGATACGATTTTCCATTATGTGGCCAGCAAACCGAATGTATAAACCGCCTAACTTGAAACAAAAGGCAGCTGTAAATAGGTCAAAGATTAGCTCGCCGAGTGTTGCGTCGATATCCAATCTCCCAGCGAGCCACACCGCATCGCCGAGGGCGCAAGAGTGCGCAAGATTGTTTCAAGTTAGGCGGTTTATACATTCAGTTTGCTGGCAACATAATGGAAAATCGTGTCGTACGTTTTAGTCTGTATCTCCGGATTGCGAGTGTATACGAGGAAACGATTTCGCACGATGCTAGGCGAATGTACTGTGTACGATTTGAGCTCAAGTTGGTTGATTTACGCGTAATAAATCGTAGGTATTCTAAGGCTAGTAAATGACGAATTTACCTTGTTTATTGAAGTCTAACTCCTTTCCTATTATCTACTTCTGATGTGTAGGCCTATCATATCTGCGCCACTGCGTTAGACATAGCATAACAGGTCTGAGCATACTCTGTCAAGACTCACATAAACGCGAATGTTATCCCTCGCCAGCCGTTATTATGCAACCTTGTGGGTAGCAAAAACATAGTATGCCAGATTTAAAACAATAAAATGGTTCTACGACTGTAGTTCTATACAACGTGCTAGGTACTTCCACACTGTTTGCCCATTTTTATAATCAATATCATGATAAAGCAGGTTTGTTGGTGTTGGTGGTGAAGACTTCGCTATTATTGCTTATATTGCTTATATTACTTGTATCGCTATTATCGCTTATATTGATGGGAGATAATGGTAGAACTAGAAATAGAAAAGGGAAAAGGTAGCACCGGTGATGGTAGGGTTGGAGGAGGCAGCAGTGGCGGAGGCACTGGTGAAGTAGCAGCGCAAAGAAAACGGATGGAAGCTTGATTATTTTAGGCCTACATGAAGTCTCTTGTTCTTGTCTGTGCAATACCAGGCCATCTAGACCAACATTTATTCTATTCGCGTTACTTCATAACTCTGACGAGCTGTTGCTACTCTAAACAGTGTCTGCGGTTTATGAATATATTACATATATATTATACATACATTATATTACATTATATTATATTACAATTGGTTTTATTTGGGTACTCAAAAACCGCTGATGGAAAATCCGCGGTTAGTGAACAAACGCAGAAAACACACACGATAGACAATCGCTTGATCTTGCTACCAATCACCGACAGCCGTTACTGACAGACGATAGCTGAGAGAGAACGAGAGAGAGCGCGCGTAAAAGTTAACGGCATTACGAAAATATATTAGCATGCTAGGAGACAATCGCTGGAAGCATCGGGAATGAACGACCAGCAGCTGTTGTAAATCTTGCGTTGCTTATTGCAGACGTAAAAAAAACTGCTGCTAAATAACTAGATACAACCGACGCAAAAGTCGTCGGCGAGCAAAGATACCGATACAGTGTAACCAATAAAACATTAGGAGTCGCTCGTTCTCTTGCTCTCACCTTTTTCCTCTTTCTCTCTTTCTCTCTCTCTCGCTCTCTCTCTCTCTCTCTCTCTCTCTCTCTCTCTCTCTCTCTCTCTCTCTCT
>NW_014577163.1:91549-98069 GCF_000485595.1 Priapulus caudatus
CTCTCTCTCTCTCTCTCTCTCTCTCTCTCTCTCTCATAAAACGACGTTGACGCAGGAGAGCAAAGCAGAACTTCGCGAAAACCAGTAGCCAATCGACAAAACAAATACGTTTCGTACAATTCTGAATTACCACGTTTTGATCATTGTATAACAATGCGAAATAATGCGAGTGAATGTGCAGAAATGTAGAAATGTAGCTTACAGCGACATTAGTTTTAGAGGGCCGTTGGAGTCTTTAGTCCTAGAGAGCATTCATAGGAGACGTGGCCAACATAATTAGCCAGTAGCAACTCCAAGGGATAGTGAAACGCATGCAGAGATGATGCAACCAGGAGTATTGACAGCGAGCTAGTGGCGAGGAGGATGGGTTTGGAAACGTTCCATAATGACGCAAGAGTGACAGTGATTACTTGACCGATCAATGTCCGAAAACCAAGCAATGAGACAGATAGGCAAACGGGCCGGCCCGTGAGCGGGAGAACACGCGTCCACCAAAAAGGGCACGCCCGAGATAGAAAATGGAAGGCCGGAGAGGCCGGGAGAGAGATGAAGGGGGATGAGAGAAAAGTGAGTGAGTAGAGAATACGACTGGCAGATTGTAACTGTGCTGTGCAAGAATAAAAGAACGTTTTCCTTTGAAAGCCTGCGTCTACGCCTTTTACGATACGTGGACATTTTTCCTCATTAGAATTGATCGGATCTTTATAGCTTCCGTTTGGGAAAATGACTCTCTTCATGTTTGTTATTGTTTTTTACACGGTTCCCTCCTAGCATAGAACAAGATCATACGCCACTTAAGGATACACTCATCGTTTTGTGCCAAATTTCATAGATTTTTTTTCATTTTCATTCTTATTCGATGGCTAACACCAAGTGCTACCTGTGTACATGGTCATTTCGCCATATACTCGTGCATGTAAACTTTCAGAGCGTTTCTATTGCCTGCGGACACGTTGAGCAAGCCGTGGCTCCTTAGACACATATTTACTGATGACATAAGAGACATCATGATCTAACCAGCCTGTTCACAGTATTCAGTATGCCAAAATATATCAGACTCTGCCATCCTACATTAGGTAAGCACAGTAACAGCACTTGTTTCGCTTCCCTATCATCAGGAACACGATGGCAACACAGCTAAAATCAGCTGCTGGCTCGCCGTGAGCACACATTTATTTCTAGCACGCTGGAAACGCTACACGCTGAATACAATTCGATGCCTAATATCCCCAACAGCCCCCAGCGTTCCGGCATAGACAATAGAACACTAAGCCGATAATAAACTTGCGCCGAATAGATGCGAACATTTGGGAAAACTGTGTGAAACCGTGTCGTATTCAAAGAACTTTTTTGAAAAACACATACGATTTTCAAGTAAATTGGTGGTGTCATATGATTAAGAAAGAATCATAGACGAAAACAAGGTAAAGTTTGAATATATTTATTCACTTATTGATAGAATATTTACAAGTTGAAAACTATGCACAACGCTGTTAAAACGGTGTTATACTCTTCTCTATTATGAGCTCTTGATATACATCGCGCTTACTACGCTTGCCCCTATTCAACCCCTCCATGCCACTGTCCACCTGACCGTGGATGCTACAAACATGCAAAAGCTTGTAAAAATAAACACGAGATAAAACGTCGCTTAGTCGCGCAGCCCCGTCAGCGCTGGCGGTGCCGCACTTACCGCTGCAAAAACAGCGCGTTATTTTCGGCCTAATTAGTTCGGCTGAAAGCAAATGGGGGATTTACTTCTTAGTGGAAACCCGATCAGATGCCGATTCCTACGAGCTCCTCGGCTTTGTGCTACCGCCCTTCCTTCTCCATCCGCTCTCTCTCTCTCTCTCTCTCTCTCTCACGCACCAACCTTCGCTGGCGCGCCCTCTCTCCCTCTCTCTCACTTACTCTGTATATTTCACACACACGCGTGCGCGCATACACACGTTCACCCTCCCTCTTTCTCGCTTTTCTTTCCGTTTCTTCTTTCTTCCACCATCTCTCTCTCTCTCTCGCTCTCCCCCCCCCCTCTCTCTCTCTCTCTCTTGTTCTCTTCCTCTCTCTCTCTTGTTCTCTTCCTCTCCCTCCCTTTCGCCTGTTCTCCCATTTTCAATGTGCCACGTTCTTTTCAAGCGGGAAAACTGGAAGTGAGCCGAGTATCACGGCTGCAACTAGTCACTACACATTGTAATCAGCAAAGTAATCAGCGTCGTCATTCGGCGATGGATCTATCTATAGCATGCATTGTACCAAGTTAGACACCATGCCGCTTCCTATGCAGAGAGACTGTTGTTGGATTGACTACACCGCTCACTCCGTTTACGATTTGACCGTAGCGAACCGAATCGGAATTTGGAGAGATACCCTTGACGATCTACGCGTCACCGACGCTCATACATGCACGCGCGGGAGCCGAGCTGCAGCGGAGCGAAGCGGTGTGGCTTCCCTCGTTCTTGGACGGACGAGACTTGTAACAACAAAATCGCACACTAATGGGGGGAAAGCCCACGTCCCAGTTTAGACGCGGCCACCCAAAGATGAAAACAAACAACAAACGCGCTCGTTCGCCGATAGGACTGTACACGGAGTGGATGACGGCGTACGATGATGTTTGCGTCTATAGTAACAGGAATATGAGACGGGTCGTTCGGATTAACAGAGAATTGCTGACAGCTGCTGCTGTACATAAAGGCGCTGGGTCGTAACTAATGCTAAGCTTGAACAACGATTATTCTTTTGAAATCATTGCTTAAAAACGCAAAATCTTGAAAAAATATAGCGAAATATAGTCCTAATAGCGAATATATTACTGATTACACCAAATTGCAAACACTAAGAATTTATGTGTACATAGCATAAAAAATTGGAATTGAACACGTCGTAGCAGCATTGCATAATAATTTGATTAAAGTGACAATTAATTATTAAATGGCGCCTTTAAAACAAGTGCACCATTTGTGCACCTAATTCAAACAAAGGGGCATCTGATTCTGTGTAGTGAACTCGGTGCGATTTAAAATATTTGTTATCCCTGGCCGATGTCTCACGCTATCCCAAGTCCGAGATTCGCAAGCAATGGCGGTGGAAATCAAAACGAAAAATCAAACTGAAATCGTGCATTTTGTTGGTGAATATGGCTAAGTTTATTATGTCGCGTTCATGATATCAGCTCAACATCATTTGATAAAACAAAACTCATTTCTTTAACCAACCAAGCAAACACACAGATCACTAACCAGTGGTTTCGGTTTCGAATCATAGAAACTTCCCGGTTGAGTACAGTACTCATGTATCGAATAGTATCGAATCGAATTAGTATCAAATAGTATCGTGACTGTCAAACAAAAGGCAGCTACTAACGACTCTTGCGCCCTCGGCGATGCGGTGTGGCTCGCTGGGAGATATCGACGCAACACTCGGCGAGCTAATCTTTGACCTAGCTTCAAGTTAGGCGGTTTATACATTCGGTTTGCTGGCAACAGAATGGAGCATCGTGTCGTACGTTTTAGTCTGTATCTCCGGATTGCGGGTGTATACGAGGAAACGATTTCGCACGATGTTAGGCGAATGTACTGTGTACGATTTGAGCTCAAGTTGGTTGAGTTACGCGTAGTAAATCGTAGGTATTTTAAGGCTAGTAAATGACGAATTTCCCTTGTTTATTGAAGTCACACTTCTTCCCTATTATCTACTTCTGCTAATATGCAACGTTGCAGATGTCTGACCTCTAAATCTGATCCAGACGAAAGCTGACCTCTGACACATCAGATACAGCTAGACCTCTGGTGTAGCAGAGATGCGACCCCTAGCTCAGCATATATGCTGAATCATACATGCTGCAATGTAGGTAAGGTTCGTATTCGAATAGTACAAACTGCACAATAAGTGAAGTGAGTATAGAGAATAGTACAGATTGCACGATCAGTGCAGGCAGTATACAAAATAGTACAGGCATCGCTAATTGGCGTACGGAAAGCTCTTCTGTGTCAAATGGTGAATAATATAACGAGACAAAAACTTTATGCCGCGGCGAATGCGGAGCAGCAGGTTGGGCTTCTGCCCTGCGTTAATTATTAACGTTAATTATAGACCTCGCCCAGTAATAGGAGCTACTGAGTCGACGCGAGCATTTGATGGTAACGAGAGAGCTCGGCTTGTCACTACTCCATCTTTAGACTAAAAACACATCACCGACGTCAGATTTCCCGGGCCCGACAGTAGAGGTCGGGATGCCACGCCACGTAACTGAGTATGCCGCGTGTATAGGGCACATAGTATATCGCGGCGTATCGCAAACTATCTTTACAGGAATCGACCATGGGCATCCGTGAAACACTCGATGCCCGGCTACTACGGAGGCGCGACGCCTTGTGGTGGGAGACGGTACTGGAATTACTGGAAACGGTACGAAATAGTATCGTAGAACAAGAAACAATGTTTGCACTTGTGATCATGCAGGTGAGACCGAGTGTTCAATCGATGGCTGTTCTATGGAGGTGTACACCGGTCACTATAAACTGGTGCTAGCGACCACCACTATAGAACAGCCACCGATTGAACACCTTCTACACGGTAGCATCACTGCTCTCAATGAGGTCTAACGGTCATTATGACCTTGTAGAGGAGAACGATTTTCCAGCCATTAATGCCATACCCTCAACTTCTCAATTCCCCGCAAGCTATCGCTGAAACTATCGAGCGAGCATATCGGTAAGTTGTCCATGAGCTGCTGCTAACATTGGTTAATCCGAGTTGTTTACTTAACAACGGGTACACCAACCATATTTACGCGCACCAATCATATTTCAACATTCGGCGCATATTTCGCAGTTCGTTAATTATGCTCGTTGTCCTGCGACCCTAGGAATCCGTCAACAAAAATACGAAGTTATTTTTACGCCCAATAATCCAAGCAGGTTGGCAGCATTCCAGGAGTTAAATGATAGGTACAGAGCGAAATCTCATAGAAGCAGCCTTACACATGTTCTAATACGCATTTACGCATTTGCACAGGAAAACACGTACATCGGATCGAACCAGCCACCGGGGTTTTGTTTAGCACTTTTTCCCGACGCAATCCCATGTATATTTCTACGCGTAATCGTTTTGCTAGCAGGATTTGTTACCTAACATAATAATAGCTAGTTATAGGAAGCCCAATCGGCTACAGTTACTTTCCCAAAAGACTACATATAGGGCTCATATCGCATCGATGTTTCAAGTCTACGAGCTGCCAATCGTATAACGTCAGATTATGACGTCAATATAATACCTGCATATTATCAAGAGCTAAGAAATACCTAATACGTATATAATAATAGTATAATAGTATAATAATAGGTATTTATTAGCTATTGATATTATACCGAAAACCATATTAACCTATACAATAATATTATTAGTTAATTACGATAATAGTAAACACAACCATAATAATAATAATAATAATAATAATAATATGTTTATTATATATTCCTAGTCGTTTCTATTTGAAACACTATTTGCTGAAATCTAGTAGAACTCTCACAGCCTAATCATTTTAATACGCTTCAATGGCTAGAAAATGTACAAATCGATTGCCTCCTCTGTAAGGCACACCCTTTACACGACAAGGTATAAGAACACACTGAAAGCGCTGCTAAAATATTAACTTCACTCTCCCTAGACGCTGGATTGCCGACTTTCACACTGACGAGTGAAGCTATAACGTAAACCGACGGTCAGTATATAATGATAAAATCGTGAAACATCTCCGGCGTGATTAGTTCTGCTTATATCGCCGTGGATGCGAGTACCCAGATGCACACCCACACGCACACACACACACACACACACATGCACACACGCACGCGCACACAAAGACAGACAGACACGCACACGCACACGCACACGCACACGCATGCCCACCCACACGCACGCACGCACGCACGCACACACGCACGCATACACACACACACACGAACACATCCATCCTTCCATCAATCAAATAATCCATCCATCTATGAACCCACCCCTCAATTCATTTATCCATCCATCTTCCCATCTATTCATCCATACATCTGTCCATCCATCAATACATTCATCCATCAATCCATCAACCCATCAGTCTCTCTGTCCATCTATCTATCCATCTATTTATCTAGCGATACATCCACCAACCTACACCAATCTACCTACCCACCAATCCAAACAGCTATCTCTCAATCCATCAACTCATCCATTCATCGATCTATATATCTATCCACCCATTGATTCGTCCACCCTCCTCCGTCCGTCCGTCTGCCGTTCGGTAAGACGAGCGGTCGGTCGGTTGGACGGACGGACGGACGGACGGCTAGTTGGTCGGTCGGTAGGATGGATGGACGCTTGGTCTATCAGTCTATTTCTCTGTCTGTATGACTGTCTGTCTATCAACCTGTCTGTCTGTGTGTCAACTTGCTGGTGCGCGTCTGCGCGTCTCTCTCTCTCTCTCTCTCTCACCCTCTCTCTCTCTCTCTCTCTCTCTCTCTCTCTCTCT
>NW_014577163.1:98080-103028 GCF_000485595.1 Priapulus caudatus
ACATACATACATACATACATACATACATACATACATACATACATACATACATACACACAGACCGGCCTGCAGGCAGACAGGGAGGTAGAGTAGGTGAGTGAATGGCAGATCCATCACATAAAGCTGCAATAACGCATGTACGCAATAACTACGCCTGCTCTAGTCTGTCGTTTGTTGCCATACATGATTGCGATCACTGCCTTTAGAACAAGTCAACATGAGACCTTCCGGCATCATTGTAACAATCACGTGTTTGTACACCTGACTTCACAAAACACGCCTGCTCTTGTAATCCATGTTAATAACGCAGTATTGCTCTCGTATACCCTGTGTGCGGTGGCCCTCGAATAAAGTAGAGTCTGCGTAGATTATGTGCACATTTCGTGTGTAAATCCAGTTTGCTTGCCCATTGGAGCATCCAATGGCCAGCGTGTAAGTACCACTACTAATAATATCAAGAGTACATGATTGAGAGAAGAGTATGACACCGTTTTAACAGAGTTTTGCATAGTTTTCAACTTGTAAATATTCTATCAATATGTGAATAAATATATTCAAACTTTACCTTGTTTTAGTTTATGATTCTCCCTTAATCATATGACACCACCAATTTACCTGAAAATCGTATGTGTTCTTTACAAAAGTTCTTTGAATACGACACGTATTCACACAGTTTTCCCAACTATTTTCATCTGAGCGGCGAAAGTTTATTATCGGATTAGTGTTCTATTGTCAATGACGGAACGCTGGGGTTGTTGGTGATATTAGGCATCGAATTGTATTCAGCGTGTAGCGTTTCCAGCGTGCTAGCTGATTTTAGCTGTGTTGCCATCGTGTTCCTGATGATAAGGAAGCGAAATAAGTGCTGTTACTGTGCTTACCTAATATCCCCCAACAACCCCCAGCGTCCCGTAGTTACAACCTGGTGCTTCCACCTCATATCAACATTGGCCGCTCAGATGCGAATAGTTGGGAAAACTGTGTGAAACCGTGTCGTATTCAAAGAACCTTTTTTGAAAAACATATACGATTTTCAGGTAAATTGGTGGTGTCATAATTATGATTAAGGGGGAATCATAGACGAAAACAAGGTAAAGTTTGAATACATTTATTCACATATTGATAGAATATTTACAAGTTGAAAACTATGCAAAACGCTGTTAAAACGGTGTCATACTCTTCTCTCTATTATGTACTCTTGATATTATTTAACAAGTGCCACAAAGCAGCAGCGCTCATCTGACTGTCTGTTGCACTGCTAAAGCAAGAAGATGGGGGTGTTGGAAAGCCACTGATGAAATGTGCCTCAGTCATACTAGTGCCGCAGAGCAACTGTTCTCACGCGATAGAGGAAAAAGAGGAGAGAGAGGGGGAAGCGGGTAGACAACGAGAGTGAGAGAGAGATAGATAGAGAGAGAATCAAAGACAGAAATGGATGGATTGGTTATTAGGAGCACTTATATCATCTGACTACTACAGATATCCCATGTACTACTGCTTTCGTCAGTCAGCAATAGCCCTGTCTTATTGTATTCGGTCTTTGATTAGACAAATCCTATATATACTCCCCTAATCAGGCGTACTTGTTTACATTCTTCTTTGTTATGTATTATTAATGACGGAGTAATGATCCAATAAGAATTGTTTATATTGTGAGTAACGATTTAAACATGCCAACCGTAATTGCACGTTTATGACGTTTATGACACATTTCAAACAAGACAGATGGTTGTTGCTGCTGTATGGTGCACAGAATGAATCTCATATAAACTGTTAACTCTCGGTAAGCTTTAGCATGAACATTACTCTACTAAGAAATTTAACTATGAAATCTTAGCAATATCAATATAATAGCTCCATTAGCAAAAGCATTTCATTCTTTTGTTAACAGTTAACAAATTGGTGTTCAACCCTTCTAACGAGGGTCAAAACGTCACCGGACAGCTGCTCCTCACACATCAGTAGAAAGTTCATTTCATTTTCCTTTCAATAAAGCCATAAAACGGTAGGTACTAGGTCACCACTGAAACAAGAAAGTTTTACACTCGGTCCGTCAAACCATGTCCTCGAATAATGTCTAAAATCTGTCCTTTTTCGCACTGCCCTTTGAAGTGTGACTTCAAATTTTGCGACGGTTCTGGCTTTTTTCACCATGACTCGATATACTCAATATCAAGAACATAGTTAAAGCCGTTTCATTTCTGCCATAATTCCCCATTCTCTGCTATATCCCTTATTCCTGCTATATTCCTGCTATATCCCGCGCTTCATTCCCCCTTTCTAACCGTTGACCCTTGACCCCCTGATTTACAGCAACCAACTCTAGGCGTGGTCTTTTTGCGAACTGGTTGCATCGGAGCTACACGCGCAGATGAACATTAAGATCTACAGTCACGTCATCTAAATATAACGGCGTTAGTAAGCGATTGTGTTACCGCTGGTTTGTCATCTTATATCTACAAGACTATCGCCGCAACACCGTACAGTATCCTCTCCCTTTCCCTTTTCCGCCCTCCCTCTTGGCACCCCACTGTCTTCATCCATATGGCCCTGTCTCTCTCACTCCCACTCTCTCTTTTGTTCACTCTATATCTCCATCGCTCTCTCAAACGCTCTCTCAAACGCTCTCTCACTCTCGCTCACTTACACACGTTCTTCTTTTCTCACTCACGCATTCTCTCTCTCTCTCTCTCTCTCTCGCACGCACCCATTTTCTCCCACACACTCCATAATAACATCTGTTGCAACAAACACCCTCCCTCCTCCAGAGCCGCAGAATATTCGTATTTTTATTCTTCTTCTAGGGAAAGCACCCGACATTGTGTTCAAGGAGTCGAGTGCTTGCGGAGTATTATCGTATTTTTCGTTTACATATTTAGATCCGCAATACTCTCGCGATTCTATTCGAATGCACGAGAGATTTTGCCGCATATTTTAGATAATTATTCTAAATTAACGTCGACCACATATATTCATGTGTAGCGAGTCAACAGCGTGAATGCGTTCTAATTGTAAGCGGTAACGCTGCGTGTGTGTGTATATATATATATATATATCAAAGCTATATTATTCCGCATTCAATGTCGCTATCATTTACTGTTAATAACAACTTATCGCTGGAGCGACTACAAATAAAGCGGTCGCCCGCGAGCGAGCGATTTGCATACGTTGCATTATAGTCGTTAATGCATTTCTCAAGATTCGCGTTGAGTTCTCGGAGAGCGTCTGAAGGGCTGGTTACTGCGTGCCGCCGGCTATGTTTTGCGATCATTCAGTTACAAGAAACCCGATATCTAGGTTTCGGCTGTTGTTGCGTTGGGTCCCAGCTGCTGTGCGGTAGCCCTGGATGGTCAACCCAATACTCACTAAGGGGTTATAAATAAAATGAGTGTAAGGTAGAGGGTAAGGTCGTTAAAACGTTTAGGGTTAATTTCGTGTACATCGGGTTCATTTAAGAAATAAGGATAGGCTCAGTCTTAGTGTAGGAAATCCTAAAACAAACATTAACAATAACATCTAATCTCAACGCTGAGCATAATACCACAGGCACTTGGAACATTTAAAATTGAAATGATGGTAAATAAACACGAAATGTATTTACTACTAAAGTCTCATTGGTCATGACTAATAATTCCACGCAAATGCTGTTCAAATGTTCTTTTGCAACACGCAATCTCAGCGCACGAACGCCGCTGTGCACAAAGAACAGAAATATGTAGATTATCTAATTCTATATTTCTGTTGTTTGTGCACAGTCACTGTGGCGCGCATGCGGTAAAACTCTATGTTACAGTGAAGCATTTGAACGACATTTACAGGCAATTATTACGAATAATGGGCGAAAGAGAGAAAATAAACATTAGGACTTTGGTATTAAATACATTTCCTGTTTATTTTATTTTATCATTAAAACGTTTTACGTGCTTGTAACTATAGTATAGTGTCAGACCAAAATGTGTTGGTCTTCCCGGGACACCGTGCATCCGTCCGCCGAAAACGTAGTGACCGATTAAACATGACGCATCATTGCACGGGCGGGACAGACGCTCATCACGCATATCTATTTAATGCGGCTCACAACCCGCCCTAAGCGAAATCATTATGTTTTACCCTCCGAGCAAAGATTATTATCGATACATGTACGTTGCATTTTCTCCGTGTGGTGAGCCGCTGGTTTTTTGCTCCGGTTAGCGTTCCGGGCCTTCCGGCAGGAGTAGCAGGCGTCTTGTCGTGCAAGCATGTCATATCTGCGTACATAAATCGCTTATATCCGCACAACGGCAAGCTAAGCGTGGCCTTCGATATGGATAAACTGGATTCAATTACGCTATATATGGCTTGTATATATATATATATAACATTGTTCGATTTCGTTTCTTTCTTTGCATCAATAATTTGAATCAAAAACGTCAATATTAGAGTATTTAACACTCCAGCTCGTCAGGACTGTGGACGCGGGCAGATAGCTGCTGGTAGACGTATGGAAAGGTCTAAGAGCCCCAAGAGTTAGTGAATTGAAGCTAGGGAGAGACATCAAGACAGAAGCACACGTTTACGGAGACACACGTGCACACGCACGCACGCACGCACGCGCGCGCGCACTCATGCACTACATTGTTGTCGCATGTCAGAGAGAAAAAGAGAGAGAGAGAGAGAGAGAGCGGGAAGAGAGAATGAAAGAGCATGAAAGGGAAACGAAGCACATGCGATGGAAGCCACCGCTAGCTGCGTACCTAGGCAGCAGACAATGATGAACACACAGTAGCATAAAGTTTCTGTATCAGCCATGATTAATTTCATGGGTGGCTGTGCAGCTGCGTATATTTCAGGTTGTGCCAAACTGCAAAAAAATGTAGTTGTAGACGCATCTCGATCGTTTATCTTCACCTCACAATCTTCCTTACCCTCATCTCTCGCTCTTTTACTCTCTCTCTCTCTCTCTCTCTCT
>NW_014577163.1:103456-105000 GCF_000485595.1 Priapulus caudatus
TCTCTCTCTCTCTCTCTCTCTCTCTCTGTCTATCTCTCTTTCTCATTCGCTTTCGCTCGCTCTCTCTTTCTCTCTCCTATCTCAACTGGATCTGTGTCTCTGTCTATGTATCTGTCTTTCTCCGTCTCTCTCACTATCTTTTTCTTTACCCGTCTGCCTGTCTGTCCGTCCGTCCGTTCGTCTGTCCGTCTGTCCGTCTAGCTGTCTCTCCTTCCGATCGTCCATTCGTCTAATCGCACGCCCACCCGCCCGTCCGCTCCTCTGACCGTCCGTAGGTCCATCTATCCATGTATCCATTCATCCATTCTTTCATTTATTTATACGTCCATTCATCTATCTTTCTCTCTCGCACTCCGTATATATATACTAGTCAGGGACCCGGCCCTGCCTGGGTTGCTTCTGCGACAAAACTTCGATATGTGAAATGCTTCAGAAGAAGGTCGAGAATAAGAAGTTCTGCAGTGCTTGAATGATGTAGAATAGTAGAGCACTCTATATATCTCTTTAGAGTTCTATGGATACAGTTAAGCCTTTATGCGAAATTTTTGCGATTTTTCATTTTCATGCTTATTTGATGGCTTATTTTATTTACATATGCAGTGAGCCGCAGCTGAGGTCACTAATGACGTCAGAGACATGATACAACAAGCATTTTCACGCTATTCACTATGCCAGTATCCTTCAGCATCAACCCTTCTACAGCTGGCATCTGACAGTGATAGTTGGAATTGCTGCGCGGCCGCCGAAAATAGCATTTACACCTCGTTACATGTAGTTAGGGTTTGTTGACACATAGCTTAGTGACGTCATGCAATACACATCATTGGCGCCTTTCGCAAGAAATTGCGATGGTAACCTCGTAATTTCTAACAATTTCTCAAGGTGCACAGAACATTTGACCAATTTAGTGGTTTCATTTAGACAAGGATATGTCGCAGTAAGTACTAACAGTAGATGTTTCACATACGTTCACCCATTTTGCACACAGGCGGTCGAGCACTGTCGGCAGTGAAAAAAAGAAAAAAGCTGATTTCTCCGTTTCGATTTCTGCCACATTATCCGATGTTTCTGGAAATCTTAACGGATAATTCTCCGTGATTACAACTCGCAATAATTTAATTTTACACTCATTTTAATGATAACATATTGGTGTAAAAAGCGCATCAGGGCCGGATTGTTATTAAGTGCCGTATTTTATAGTGCCGAGTTATGATTCTTCGAATTCAATTCGAACACGTGACTTAAATTTTAGGCCGTGGCAACGCGTCCGGTTACCGAACGCCCAGCTCCCAGTCCCAGGCTACGCGTCCGGTGATCCATTGCCTATGTGAACCCAACTATATTTTTTCAGTAAAAAGCACTATACACACTAATTTTTACCATATTATTACGTACCGAGTGATAATTAAGTAAGATCATAGTTAAGTATCCTTAAGTAAATGTCGTATTCGATTCGATTTGAAAGAGGGCGTGGCCTAACCGTGACGACGTTTTGGGAATCTCTCTCTCTCTCTCTCTCTCTCTCTCTCTCTCTCTCTCTCTCT
>NW_014577163.1:105010-124180 GCF_000485595.1 Priapulus caudatus
CTCTCTCTCTCTCTCTCTCTCTCTGTGTTTCTCTCTCTCTCTCTCTCTCTCTCTCACTCGCATCTCTCTCTGTGTTCCACTCATGCGAAAAGCGAATAGTTCATCCTATGAAGCCTATGATTGGATAGTATCACACTTCTATGCAGTAATTTCCAGCGAAATTACCGAAGCGAAATATATTACCTTCCGTTTCATATACTAGAGGCTACTAGGATATCTGCAAATAGTATCATAAACTCTGCAACAAAACGGATGAAACTGCTTTGAAGTCGACCGAAAAAACGCATATGGTACAAGTTAAACTCTGGCTAACATTTGCCCCGCGGTGCGTGTCATTTGGTGAAGTTGGATATGTTCTAAGCCACAAGCGTATTTGTTTGGTCAAGTTACACGCAATCAATCGCACCAAGCGGTGACCACGGCTAGGACAGGGGAAGGATGTGCCATTGAAGTCAAGTCAACCAAAGCGGTGACCATAGCTATAGAATAGGGGGAAGTGCGAACGAAGCCAAACGAAATACTGTACACGTACATTGCTGGAGTTGGGAGACGGATGCGAGTATAAAACTAAATCAAAGGAAACGGCGGGAGGGGAGCCGAAGCACGGAGAAATAATTACGATTCTATTACGTCAGATAATCAGGTTTGTTAAGCGCTGGTTGTTGCGAGACGATTGAAGTAATTATAACGACTATAATAAAAATAATAAAACGGAAATTAATGCAATTACGAGTTCGTAGCGTCAGAGGAAACTAGGGTCACGAAGCAAACCATGCGTGCGTGTCTGTGCGTGTGTGTGCGTGTGTGTGCGTGTGTGTGCGTGTGTGTGCGTGTGTGTGCGTGTGTGTGCGTATGTGTGCGTACTGGGGGTACGACGCACAATGAAATGATGAAGATGTGCTGCCCGTCATCACCTATACCATGTTTCTAACGGTAGTACGTTACGCTAGTACGAGAGTGACATTATTTGTCTTTTGTTATATCCCCCCCACGTGCATGCACACACGCGCGCATGCACGCACGCACACGCGGACACACGCACACGAAGACGAGCACGCACACTCACACGCCGACATGAAAAGCGATGCAGGGCGAGCGAGTCCTTTTACGAGCGAATCGTCTTTGTAGTGGAGAGTTAGCGAGTATAGCACGCGATGCGGCAACGTAACAGGCCTGATAGATGTTCATAGTCAACTTACTCGTATGTGAGAGGCATCGTCGTTCATAATACAGGCGCGGCTAGACAGACAATCAGGACGAGTGTGTGGTTGAGACGACATGGCGGGTTGATGAATGGTATTGGCAAGTCTTTCCTTGCAATATCACTAGATTATTATTAATAACAACATCATTATTATTATAATTATTACTATTACTATTATTATTATTATTATTATTATTTGTTATTATATAATTTAATATTATTAATTATAGTGTTGGATGCTACAATACTACGCTGTCCACCCTCCTCGATCGTCACGCCCCGGAGAAGACAAGTACGGTTACTGTTAGGCCTATGGTACCATGGTATACTGAGGAAATCTGGTTGACAAAGACAGAAAGAAGAAGAGCTGAAATGAAGTGGAAAAGGACGAAAACATTAGCTGTCTTGTGTCTAAAAATTGTGTTACACACTTACTGAATAAGGCTAAATCCTCTTTTTATTCAGATTTTATTGAAAGGAACAGTGACAATCAGGGCAAACTCTTTAGAGCTGTTAAACATCTGCTGGTAGAGAAGGATGCACTATCTTTTCCTGATTACTTTTTTTCTCCAGAAGATTACTCGCATCTGCTCTGAATTAGACATTAACGCTCTCACCGAAATTTGATGTAATACTGAAACACCAGTGAATACACCAATATTTGACACTTTTGAGCTCTTATCTGACGATGATGTGCGGAGGCTTATTATGAATTCAACAAGGAAATCCTGTTGCTTTGATCCTATGCCAACGCCTCTCTTGCTAGAATGCTTGGATTTTCTATTTCGATTGATTACAAAGATGATTAACACCGATATGGATTCTGGGTAATTTCATAACGACTGGAAAGAGGCCGTTGCCCTCCCTCTACGAAAGCTGGGCTTAAGTCGGAATTTAAGAACCTACGTACGCCTCTTGAGTAATCCGGCATATGTATCGAAGCTCACAGAACGCGTGGTTTTTAATCAGACGCATGAACATATGCTCACGTCAGGGCTCTGCCCTCTCTTGCAATCTGCTTATCGTAAACATACTACTGAGACTGCTTAGGTGAAAATTACCAATGATATCCTACTAAACATGAACTCTCAACGTGTTACTCTCTTACTTCGTTTGGACCTCAGTTCTGCTTTAGATACTGTGAATCATGAAATCTTGCTTAAACGTCACTTTCTGTCATTATCATTCCCGTGTTACTATCTGAATGTTAATCCGCAAGCTTCTCCAATAAAAAACTTTACGCGGCATCAATATTACACTCCTGTTACACTAGTATTAACGTCTGTGTTTACACTCGGACTAAAATCGCTGCGGTGCGATTATTTTCATTACTGCACCCTAGTCGATGTCTCGCGCTATCGCGAGAAAGTCCGAGAAATGGCAGCGGAAATCAAAAACAGTAATCAAAATTGTAATCGTTTATGTTTTGGTGAATACGAAGCACGTCCGTACGACAGCACGTATACACGCGCACGCCCGCGCGCCTGTATGTTCACAAGCACGCGGGCTGGCCTGCGTGCGTGCGTGCACGTATTCGCGTGTACTGAGGACATATACACGCAGGTAACATACACGGGGAAGCACGCACGCAGTCGCACGAACACGCCGCAGCGCGCGAGGCATCCCGCGTGCACGCACGCCGACAGCCGACACGCACGCCGACAGCCGACACGCACGCCGTATCGCGCGGACACTTCTCCGTTTATTAAAAAATTTATTCCCGCCGCGGAGCCAAACTATACTCGTCTAAATTATCTGCGGCTAAACTACATACACTGTTAGTAATATCGCTTCGACACTCACGGCAGCGTGTGGCGAGAGTGTGGATATAATAACAGGAGATGGCGGCACCGGGCAGTGCTGTATGAGCGAGCGAGACTGCTTTGTTCAATCGGGTAGCTTGCACTTACAGGAAACTCTACGCTAAACCTACCGCTATTCCGGCGGCTGACGACTTGTGTTGCAGGGATAAGTGCCGAGATGTTGTTGCAGGGGGGGGGGGGTAGACGTAATGCACAGCCCCACCCTTCACCGGCTACCTCACGAGTCCAGCCAATATCCCCAAATATATGCCTCGCCTCTCTCGTTCCGTCCCGCCGTTTCATCCTAGCCTCACTATCACTACTCCGCCCGACCTCTCTCGCCACCTCCGGCCACCTTCTTAACCGCACTGGGTTAGGGTTAGGGTGATACCGCGTATCCGGTTGGAAAAGGTACCCCAGTTACAGTCAGCGGTAGTGAAGTAACAATTCAGCTAGAAACCCACAACACAGCTACACTCAACGAGAAGCGTTTAGCGCCGCGCTGATGATACAACAAACTTTCTTACACGCTCGAGCTTTCAACTCGGATTTACATGACTACTATCGGTCGATTTATTCTGGCTTCATGTCGGGTTCTGTGGAGAGGCACAAGCAACAGTAGCAGCGATAGCAACAGCCGCGGCAGTAACAGCAGTACAGTAACAGTAAAATCAACACCAGTATCACCATTATTATTATCATTACCATGCATAATTAGCAGCAGCAGATAAATAACAAGCGGTAGAAAAAGAAGAAGAAGAAGAAGAACAGGATGATGACGCAGCAGAAGCAAATGAAGAAGTAGAAGAAGAAGAAGAAGATAATGAACAAGAAGAAGCGCTAAGGTTACGGCTACAAAGGGAAGGAGGGGAAGGAGGGTGATGAACAGGAAAAAAAGACGGAAGAGGAGAAGGAGGAGAAGGAGGACAATGAGAACGAAGAGGAGCATGAGGAGAATGCGCAGGAGGATTAGGAGAAGGGGAGGAGGAAGAGGGGAGGGGAGGATGGGAAGAATGGGAAAGAGGGGAGAAGGAGCAGGAGCAGGAGAAGAAGGGGAAAGATGAGAAGGAGAAGGGGGAGGTGGAGGAGGATGATAGCAAGGAGGAGAAGGAGGAGAAGAATGACAAAAGAATATGAAGAAGTAAAATAAGCATAAGATAAATAAGAAGCAGAAGAAACAGTAGTCGTAGTAGCAACATCAGAATTATCAATAGTCGAACGGGGGCGGGGGCGACGACGACGACGACGACGACGACAACAACAACAACAACAACAACAACAACAACAACAACAACATTCCCGGGAATGTGATATAGGGTAGCGTAGCCCGACCAGGTTTCATGACTGTAACACGTATTGAGAAGCAAGAAGGTAATTTGTATCTAAGAGTAAAGTATTCTTGATACACGTGTGCGGCAACGCGATTACCGTGCTATTCCACTGTGACAGCCGTTATTCGATCCTTGCCCCGAAGAAAAGTCCGATTCTCGCATACCGCGCTTGTGTGTTCTGATCGATTCTGGCACCTCTTATATCCGCGACGGCAAAAAGGCTGCATTCATGGCTGGCATATTACCAATCTAAATCCCAAGTCAGCATGGCGAAAGCACGATCATCATTGCAACATTTCGCTTTGAGCTGTGGCGTTTGTTTACTAATTTAATCATGTGTGCTAGTTAGACACGTGTGTTAGTAAAAACAAAGACGTGTAGCAGGGACAGTCGGTTTTGCGAATACAGACTCGGGTATTACGCTAAGAAAAAGCATAATGAGTAAAGGGGAGGAGAAAAAGAGGAGTAATAGAATGCGGCGGGTGAGATAGAGGAATCATAAAATGATGAGGTGTACAATGCAGGAAAGCGGGGGATGAGTGAACAGGCCGGGTATATAGATGATCATCGGCAGGAATGAAAAAGTTGGCAGATAAAATTGCAATAAAAATTTAATGCGGGGATGCAGAATGCTGGAGGAACAGGAAACAACGAGGAAAGATTGAAGTAAATAACTGGGAGAATAGTGATGGAGAGCAAAAAGAGGGATGGAATCATACGGACAACGATGAGAAGAAGAAAAAGAAGAAGAAGAAGAAGAAGAAGAAGAAGAAGAAGAAGAAGAAGAAGAAGAAGAAGAAAAAGAAGAAGAAGAAGAAGAAGAAGAAGAAGAAGAAGAAGAAGAAGAAGAAGAAGAAGAAGACGACGACAAAGACGAAGAAGACGAAGAAGAGGAAGACGAAGAAGAAGAAGAAGAAGAAGAAGAAGAAGAAGAGGAAAAAGAAGAAGAAGACGACGACGAAGAAGAAGGGTGAAGGGCGTGGCGGAAGGATGAACAGTGAGGGACAAAATTAGGGGAATGGTGCTTGTAAGGGGTGAATGGGGAGGAAGAGGAGGAGGAGGAGGAGAATGACGAGAAGGGGAGAAGGAAGACGAAGAGGAAGAGGACCAGGACGAGGACGAGGACGAGGACGAAGACGAAGACGAAGACGAGGAAGAGGAAGAGGAAGAGGAAGAGGAAGAGGAAGAGGAAGATGGAGATAGAGATGGAGATGGAGATGGAGAGGGAGGGGACGAGGAACGAGGTAAGAGGAAGGTGGGAAGCGGCAAGCAGAAAGCGGAAAATGGCAAGCGGGAAGCAGAAAGCGGGAAAGGGAAGAGGGAAGAGAGAGAGAGAGAGGAGGAGGAGGAGGAAGAGGAGGGGGAGTTGGAGGAGGAGGGGAAGAATAAGAGGAGGATGATAATGATGGTGGTGCTGGTTGGGATATGGAAGAAGAGAATCATTAGGATGCGGAAGCATGCACCACAGTAATGACAATAATGTAAGAGACAGAGGGAGGAAGGGTGGAGGGAAATAATGTGATTAATAATGTCCCCACTACAGCACATTAGAGATTAAGTACTGCAAATTATATCAGGTTTTCACGAATTTAAAATAATCGAAATTTTTAATCGAAGACCTTTGCGTCTCCGTTATGATCGCGTCTAATTATGAACCAAGAGAGCACGGGTGCCATACTCTGGCTAGCTCGGAAAATCTGATTAACTGCATGAGCACGGTTATTGCATGAGCCGGTTATCATACATCAAACCACACAAAGCAGTCTTGATTGTGATTTTCAAAATTGTAAGCGCAGATCAGAAAATCATGTAATTATGTTTACTATAAATACATAAAGTTATAACAGTAAGGCTGGGTTTACATTATAGAAATGTCGACGAGTTTATCAACATCTCAACGTTCTATCCACCTTTCTATCAGATGTTCAATGTTTTTACATTATCGACCGCGAGTCGGCAAACGTTTCAACATTAGACCCGTAGTGTGCACGCGGGACGACGTGGATATGCATTTTTGCACGTATTAATTTGCGCAAGTGTTGCGCCGATAGCAAAAACGCGCTCTCCGCCTGGGTGGAGGGATACACTTGATTGCTATTATCGGAATGGCTGAGTGGCAATACGTTTATCAACTCGCTGAAAAAGTTGAGAAAATAGAATTATGTTATAATCTCTCAACTTCTTTCGTCGTCTCTCGTTCTTCATTCGTCTTCTTCTTCTTCTTCTTCTTCTTCGTTCTTCTTCATTCGTCGTCTCTCGACAACTTCATTCTCTCGTCAATCATCATTTTACATTTACACCGCCGACGTTCGGTCGATTAGTTGAAAGGTTGATCAACTCGTTAACGTTTCAACAGAAAGTTGATAGTGTAAACTCAACCTAAGTATGATGAGCAGTAAAGTAGTAGTTAGCGGACGACTAAACTTTCTTTCGCGACTGATCATATCGACAACGATGCGCAGATGGTAGGTAAAGATATGTGGCTTACTCCCTGATAAATAATAATGAATAATAATTATAATAATAACTCCATTCCGAACAATAATAATAATAATTAATGCTAAATCACTCGGCTGTGTGGTCTCACTGTGTTAACTAAGAATCTTTGTAGACATCTAATTGCATGTAGCCATCTAATAGTGAGGCCTCGTAGCGCGGAGGATGGGGCTAGTGTAAGTAGCGAATATCTCACGCCAGCACACACATCGTAGATGTTTTCTTCCCACAAACATTATCGCTTCGTTTCTCGCACGGACCATTTGCGACGTGACACGTGCTGCGTACGAATGTTTGTCGTGCGTGAGGGCTGTGAGAGCGACACGGCCATCGATCAACGATGATGAAGTCAGCCGGGTGTGTGCGGTAACACGCTCACATATATGCGTGAGCCCATTTGGTTGTCTGCCTGCATACATGTATGGCAGGAGTTAATAGTGACAAATGTATACTCCTGATGTATGGACGTACAGTCCACGCGGATCTGCTATCTGTACCTGATTGATGCGTCCGCTGTCTCTACCTAATGGACCTTTACCACAATCTTGACCGACACTGACGTTAGTCATGAATATAACCGTTACCGAAAACCCAACGTCACTTCCTAACTCTAACCCAAACCATAACCACATTACCCGTGCATCAATCATAAACTAAAACTAAGCCCAAATCGGATGCCTGCCACTATCCCTAACCATAATCGTAACCCGAGCGCCAACCTAAATCCGAACTAAAAATCGAAACACTGGTTCAGACAGATTAGCCACCATGCAAAGAATGTAGACTCTGGTCGAATCTCTGATGAGGCATGGTCGAGGTGGTAAGTGTCTACAGCCTACCTCTCGTGCTCATCTCTCTCCCGCACACAGCTAGTAGCGCGTATGGTCCAGTCTGCTGTAGGGAATCGTCCGAATTGATGGGATGACCCGAAAATACGATTCGGGTGTCAGCAGCGTATTAAGGCTTCCTGAAGCCAATCACTGATCTACTGGGCGCCTGCCAGCTGCATATTGGACCTATCTGATGTAGTTAGTACACGTGACTGGCCCATACATGTTTGATCCAGCTTGGCTGGTAAACATGCATTATGTACTGGATCCAGCTAACCTGGTGTACATGCTTGCAGTGCATGTTCTACCGCGCTGGTTGGTGGACGTGCATGCAGTAAATACGGTTAGCTAGGCCAGTATACATGCTTGCATTGCATGCTAGACCCAGCCGGGTCAGCTGCTAGTCAGCTCTCTACAGGTTTGGAGTGTCACTGTGTAAGCAAGCTTACAGGCCGATAATTGCCTTTTTCATCGGCACCAAGGATCATGAGTTATCACTTAGAAGCTGGCTTGTGCGCTGTACGCTTGGAGCGGCGATGCCGTGGTTTGGTGTAATAATTGCCCTTTAACAAAGCGCATCTGCTGAGAGGCAGATGGAGAGAGTGAAGGAGACAGAGTGAGTGATGGCGTGCGTGCGTCCGTGTGCGTGTGTGCGCGCGTGTGTGTCTGCGCGCGCGTTGACTTACAAGCCTGCATTTAAAGTATTAACGGATTTATTTCGAAATCATTGCTCAAAATCGCAACATCTGGAAAAGATAATCGGCCTATCGAAATATAGTCTCACTTATTAGCAGATATGTTACTGATTACACCAACTTGAACAACACTAATAATTTATGCTGTTTTAGCATAGAAAATGAAAATTGAACACGTCGTAGTACCATGGCATCCTTTTCATCCATCATGAATTCATTTTCAAATGGCGCCTTCAAAACATGTGCACCCATAGTGCGCATAAAAAAACAAAAGAGCATTTGATTCTGTGTAGTGAACTGGGTTTGTATATATTCAGGCCGGTACAGGAGATAATTTGCACATTTTGTCACGTGGTTTGTGTTATAACCAATCAGATGTAAGAGCGAGGTGCCCTTCTCCCTGGCACCACCTTCTCCCTTCTCCACCACCTTCACCACCACCTCCTCCTTCTCCACCAGCTTCTCCCTTCTTCCCTTCTTCATTCTCCACCAGCTTCTCCCCCTCCTCCTCCACCTTCTCCCTTCTCCACCACCTTCACCACCACCTCCTCCTTCTCCACCAGCTTCTCCCTTCTTCCCTTCTTCATTCTCCACCAGCTTCTCCCCCTCCTCCTTCTCCACCAGCTTCTCCCCTCCTCCTTCTCCACCACCTTTTCCCTTCTCCCCTTCCTCCTTCTCCACCAGCTTCTCCCCTCCTCCTTCTCCACCACCTTCTCCCTTCTCCCCTTCCTCCTCCTTCAACATCTTCTTCACAGCTGGAAGTGACGTCACGAACACGCGATTACATGCTCTGATTGGTTATGACACAAACCACGTGATAAAATATGCAAATTATCTCTTGCACCGGCCTGAATATAGACAAACCCACTAGGGGCTACTTAAAATATTCGCTCCGCAAGAAATTATGGCGGAAATCAAAACGAGTAATCAAAATTTGAATCGTGCATGTTTTGGTGAATATAGCTAAACACGAAGGTTCTAAGAGATGTTAGCTATACAAGTTGCTATTACTCAAGCAATAGCGGTAAGTATCGTAAACGTGGGGGAAAACACGAGACTGGTCGAAAAACATTTTCGAAATCCTGGCTTTAACACTAACCGCATCATGCCCCTAACCGTTAACTTGGCCGCATGATTGTTATGACACGTTACCCTGCAGACAGCAATTGTACAATTACGTGACCAAAATAACGCTATGCGCATGCGTATTGCGAGTCTCAGCACCGGATCTGGCCCGCGTGTTGCGTACAGGCACAGCTTCCATGTTGCAGGATAACTTGTCGCGGGCCTGGCCCTCCTTCATTTGCGAGGCCAAATTGGTACGGGCCAGCGCGTATTTAGAGCAGGATAGCGTGTACACACTGCAAAGGTTTAGCGCGCGCCTGACCCGCCCCAGTTTAATACTATCAAGAGCAGATAAAGAAGGACCTTCTTTATCTGCTCTTGATACTATATCAAATTTGCAGTCTGTACGGGGTAAGAGAAAGAGGGCGGGGGTGAGATAGTGAGAAGAGAACCGAGATAGCGAACGATACGAGTGAGCGAGTGAGTGTGGGAGAGTGAGCGAATGAAAAGTTGGAGAGAGATTAAGATCGGGGAGATGGGGAGAAAAGAGAGAATTGAAACTGGTAAAATCTTTCTAATATTAAACTGTCAAATATGGATTCTTTTGAATTACATTTGTAGATAGCTAGACGGCTCCTCACAGCATGTCGCTCAGCTGAGAGTGAATATGGATTCGCTGCACGCACATCGGTTGCTCCTGATTATCAGAGATGGTGTACATAGACACGCGATAGAACAGAAGCTAACAGCAAGAAGGCTGCGTATTTACATGGCACATATGAGATAGAAAACGTTTGAAAGAGGAGACCGTGACAACAGGAGAGATGGGCGAAGGTAAGGACGGGTAGAAAGTGAGAGCGCGACAGAGAGAGGGGACAATGGAGGAGTGGAAGAAAGTAGAACGATAAGGCGAGAGAGCGGAGAGAGTAGGAGAAACGCGGAGAAAGGGCGGAGAAAGCCAGAGGGAAGAAGATAGCTAAAGAGCGGGTGAACGAGATGAGGGTAGGACGATTGGGTGTGCCATATGAATAGCAACCGCCGTCATTCCAGATTGGCATGCAAAGCATGGCGACAAGAATGATGTTTATTGATGTTTAATGATGTTTATTGTTCAGGAACAAACATGACGTTAAAGTGTATCACCGGAAGTTAAGCTAAACGCAAGCGTGTTCAGGCCAGGATTGTTACAATTCGGCTGTCCTGCTCATGCTACGCAGCACACTTATTAAAGCTAGTGTCGCCCAAGATAATTGGCTCGAATTATAAATCAATTTAATCTGATGCTGTGAGTACTGACGATTATGTCCCCGCTACACCACCCACGACGCATGATGACGCAATATTCTCCACGCCCGCAAAGTATCTCGCTTTGTTCAAACAAACATCTAGTTTGACGACACAAGTTCACCTAAACATCTAGCTTGACCATGCAGTTTAACCAAACATCTAGCTTGTCCATGCAGTGCAGACTAACAACTATCGCAGTATATAGTATCCACTACACATCTTGTTAATTAGCCAGATCTTTCATGCTCACTTCATGACGCTCCAGAGATAAATTATTTTTATTAATTATCTCTGAGAGGACGACCAAGTGACAGATCCGCACCGGCGACCTTGGCCGGCGACCGACGACTGTCGGGACTGTGAATGGTCGCTGGACTTTACTATCATGTAGTCATTTACACGATGTACGAACGTATAGTACGTCTACTTAAAAGGGTAGCTCACGCTTGTTGGCGCAAATAAGCTTGTCCCGCATGCGCGTATTTTTAGGTGGTTTGTTGTGCATTAACACAGTTTTATACATTTCCGGTGCACGAGAGAATAGGAATAAATAAATAATTTAATGCAAAAGTGTACACTTCTTCGAGATGCTGAAATTATATGAAACTGCATTAGGAGCATTCTTGCAATGGTTACCCCGTAGAGAGTTAACAAACACGATATTTGTCAAGCGATTTATCTTTGCTAGAAATGAATATAATGTGCCATCTGCGTTCTCGTAATGTCGCGGTCTTTTGATTCTTTCTGACTCCCACTCGCTCTTCTTCTCTGCTTCTGTGCCACCTCTCATCTCGCTCTCTCTCTATCTCTCTCTCTCTCTCTCTCTCTCTCTCTCTCTCTCTTCTTCTCTCGTCTCTCTCTCTCTTCTATCTCTCGTATCCTCCCGTCTCTCTTCAACCTCGGATCCGCATCTAGTCCGCTCGCGTGTCACTCTCCATCCTGTCCCCCTTCCCTCCGTCTCTCTATTTCTCCTGTCCCGTCGTCTTCCCTCTCCCTCTATCGCTCTCTCCTCATACTCCCGCCATCCTCCAGCATAAACACCGCACAACCCACCAAACCGCAACCTGTGAGCGATATAACAAACCGCGTCCATACAACAACACAAGGTCCTGAGCAAGCACCCCCCGCGAAGCGAAAGTGTACGAGCAAGACTCCCGCGACCCCTCCGAGATGCTTCACTATAACTAGGTGTCCGCGCATCTGGCAGCTTCGGGCATAGGAAGCGCACCCGCCCGAGCGCCGGCCCGCGGGGGCCTGTACCCCACCCCGGCCCCCGACGCATGACTGCCCGCCCTCAGCACACCGCGGGCATCGCCGCCCCAATGGAAATCGGATCTCCGACGCGCCGCGACGCCGGCGTCCCTCCGAGCCGGCGCGCCCTCAAGGGCACTCCCGCCGTCCTCGCGACTGGCATTCCAAAAACACCTTAAATACCCGGATCACCGGCCCCCCCCCCGCCGGTAGCACACGGCAGGCCGCAACGAGGGGGACCGAAGGCAGAGAGGACGAACCCAGCCGGGGCCGCCACGGCCCGCGCCCGGCGGGACGGACGCGAACGAGCACCCGGCCCCGCATCCATGGCCGCGAGATCACACGGCACCCACGACATTTCATGGCCCTACTTACAGCACCCGCGGCCCGAGAGGCAATCGTCCCCATCAATGCACATCCCGCCATGCGCTCAACGCAGCATCGTGCCGATCAATGCATCGCTCACTGAGGCACGACGTCCGCCTGAACGAACGCGCCAGCAATCCGCTTACACCATTAGCTCGCATGACCGAACACGCATCGCGTTTCTGTGTGAGCGTGCGCGCGTGCGTGCGTGCGTGCGTGCGTGTGTCGGTGTGTTTGAGCGTGCTTGCGTGTACGTACATAGCCAGTTGTAGCGTGTTTAAAGACTTAGTGCAGCTTGGCATGAGCGTCACGGCAACGTAATGCATATTCCCTGGAAGACTAAACTGAGATGGTGCATTAAGGCTTCTGACTGGGACAAACTTCGCATGCACTACTTATAACATGAAGTCAAACGCGTATTAAAGAAAGTAGCGACAACAGTGAATGTGCCTGAAACCATTTGCATTATTAGTACGAAATTATAACTTTTCTTCCTCGTTTATTTTGAACGATGCTCGATCTTTGCCAGATTATGGCAGCTGTCCCTAACTTGTTAATATAAAACAACCGAGCATGTCCATACGATGCCCTATACCGCCTGAGATAATGCAGCTGATGGAAATCTGGTTTTCGCGAAACCGACTAACGAGGCTGGACCAACAACGCACGCGCGCACAGTTGGGGCACAGAAGGTTACACAGCATTGATGTGGACGGCCGGTTCCGCTGGCCTTATGTTTATCGTACATCGTTGGAAATCATTTCTCCGTTCACCGCACTAACGCAACCTTTCTCGCCGCTCGCGCTTCAGCATCGCTAAACCCGCCGACCGTGTTATACCTGAGTTAATGAAAATTTCGTGCGGGCGGTTGCGCAATCGAAGGTGCTGCACCATGGGCGACATAATCGGGACGACCAACCGCGCCCGCCCTGCGTTCTAGATGGCAGCATTACCGATATATATGAACGCGTCAGACCAGATCAGCAAAATCCAATAATATGTTGTCCTCCATTTATGCTATCATGTTGCTCCCTACTCCTACTATTCCTCATAAATTCGCTAGAGTCGCCGGCTGCATTCACGTCACAGCCGCTGATAATCGTCAGTCTAAATGATTTAATAAGCATGTGTAAAGTAACGCAAATTAGTATGGCAGTTTTTTACTGTAGTGTATATAAGTGCGCAATTGTCGGAGACGAGGTTGGCCAGCAGGGCAAACGTTGTGATACTTAACCAGACACATAATCAGGGGACAACCATAAAACGTTGGATATTCTTATTGACGTCCGCCATTCCTGTTTTATACAGTGTCACGCTACATTGCCATACACTCGCAACACACACACTACAAAATGAGAACCTCACTTGCCAGCTGCGTGCATTTCGATGACACTTTTCTGCAGAACCACGCATGTGTTACTTATTGTCGACATAAGCAGTAATCGCTCGCGATCGTTGGCGTCATTAAAAATTAGCAACAATGTTCATATCACCGTCATCCCATACCACAATGCATACTCATTGGCTTCCCCCGCCTTCCCCTTCCTCCTTACTCTCTCTTTCTCTGTTTGTCGCTGCCCCCTCTATTGCTCTCTCACACCCAAACATTAGGCACTATCAATGCGACACGCATCCTCCTTGTGACGGCATAACAGATGTGCTCTAAGAACTTTGTATTTGAATATATCATCAAAATTGGCACGAAAAAAAAATTCGAATTTGATATCACTCGCTTATGGTTTCGCCGTCATTTCTCTCTTTGCGGAACTCATGTAATCTATTTAAATCGGCATTAGTTTCAGAACACACAACGGATCACCGTGCTGCTTGTGTTGGATATTAGGTGTTACTGTGGGTACAGTTGTTATGAAGGCGGCGATTTGCAAATAATGAATTGTCCCTGTAATTGGAATCTGCTATGTTGTACGAACGTTTCAATTCACAATTTTTCTATGACTATAAAGATACAAGTGTCTTAGTGTTTTTTCAAAGTTTGGTGTAAGTCAGTAGCAATCCGCTACTAGTTAGACTATATTGCTTATAATTCGCATTCCAGATATTTGCGTTTCATTAAGCAATGATTTCGAAATACATCCTTTAAATTATATTGAGCTCTTTATTCTTTTAGTGGTTACCTCGTCAAACGACTTCGGTGGGTATGTTATACTATAGGCTCATGGCACCCAATCAGTGCGATAAGCTTATCGTGCGGCATGTCAGCACATAATTGATGACCTAGTAGATTCCTACTCTCCTTCAAGTCGTCTGTAACAGCTGTTTCAGGACTTGCGCGTGGTAGGGAAAGACGCGCGCACCGATTAAGGACGCGTATGGTAGAGAAGCGCGATCAACCTGTGTGTTAGACGAATGCTGATCAGCGCGTGCTGGGTAGAGAAGGTGATCAGGGGGCGTGTGGTAGAGATAGGCCGATCAAGACGGGTGTGTAGAAAGCGATACAGGGGCGTGAGTGAGTAAGAAGGCAGATCAGGGGTGTGGTAGAGAAGAGTGATCAGGGGGACGTGGTGGTAGACGAAGGGAGAAGGGGCGGTGTGTAGAGGAAGTGATCAGGGCTGTGGTGATAGAAGGCGATACAGGGGGCGTGTGGTAGAAGTAAGGTGAAAGGACGCGTGTGGTAGAGAGAGCGATCAGGACGCCGTCGTGTAAGAAGGCGATCAGTGACGCGTGTGGAGAGAAGCGATCAGGGGCGTTGGTAGAGAAGGCGATCAGTGGGGCGTGTGCGTAGAGAAGGGATCAGGACGCGGTGGTAAGAAGGTGATCAAGGACGCTGTGTAGAGAAGCGATCAGGAACGCGTGTGTAGAGAAGGGATCAGGGGCAGTGTGGTAGGAGAAGGCGATCAGGGGGCGTGTTGTAAGAAGCGATCAGAGCCGCGTGTGTAGAGGACGGCGATCAGGGGGCGTGTGTCGAGACAGGGCGATCAGAGGGCGTGGTGGTAGAGAAGCGATCAGACGCGTGTGGTAGAGAAGTGACTCAGGACGCGTGATGGTAGAAGGCGATTACAGCCGAGCGTGTTGATAGAGAAGGCGATCAGAGACGGCGTTGGTAGAGAAGGCGATCAGGGGGCTGTGTAGAAGCAGGGCTATCAGGGGGGCGTGTGTAGAGTAAGAGCGATCAGCGACGCGTGTGTAGAGAAGGCATCAGGGGGCGTGTGGTAGTAAGAAGGTATCAAGCGGGCGATATGGTAAGAAGAAGGCCGATCAGGGGCCGTGTGGTAGAAGGAAAGGCGATTCCAGGGGCGTCGTGTAGAGGAAGGTGATCAGGACGCGTGTGGTAGAAGAAGCGATAGGCGGCGGTGTGTAGAAAGAAGTTGATGAGGGGCTGGGTACGAGTAAGGTAATCAGGAACGCGTAGGTGGTAGAGAAAGGTTGTGATTGCATCGACGCGTGTGGCTATAAGGAAGGCGATAACGGGCGTGTGGTAAGAGGCGATCAGGGCGTGATGTAAGAGAAAGTGATCAGGGGGCGTTGTGGTAGAGAAGGTGATCAGCGCCGGGCGTGTGTGTAGAGAAGGTGTATCAGTGGGGGATGTTGGATAAGAGACGGACATCAGGACACGTGTGGTAGAGAAGGTAGATCCAAGACGCGTGTGATGAGAGAATGGATGATCAGGACAGCGTGTGGTAAGAGAAGGTGATCAGGGGCGTGTGAGTGAGAAGGGATGCAGGGGCGTGCTGGATAGAGAAGGATGATTGCAGGGGCCGTGTGGTAGAAGAAGGCGATCAGGGGGCGGTGTGGTAAGAAGGGATCCAGGGGGCGTGTGGTAGAGAAGGTGATCAGGGGGCGTGTGGTAGAGAAGGTGATCAGGACGCGTGTGGTAGAGAAGGTGATCAGGGGGCGTGTGGTAGAGAAGGTGATCAGGATCGCGTGATGGTAGAGAAGGTGATCAGTGGGGCGTGTGGTAGAGAAAGGCGAATTCAGGGGGGCGTGTGGTAGAGAAGGTGATACAGAAGGGGCGTGTCGGTAGCGAAGGTGATCAGGACGCGTGATGTAGACGAGATGTGAATCAGCGACGCGTGTGGTAGGAAGAAGTGATCAGGACGCTGTGTGGTAGAGAAGGTGATCAAGGGGCGTGTGTAGAGACAGGGATCAGGGCGTGTGTAGGAAGGATGATAGGGGGCGTGTGGGTAGAGAAGGTAGATCAGGGGGCGTGTAGTAGAGAAGCGCGACCAGGGGCGTGTGGTATGAGAAGGATTGACAAGGACGCGTGTGTAGAGAAGTGATCAGGAACGCGTGTGGTAGAGAAGAGTGATCCAGGACGCGTGTGGATAGAGGAAGGTGATCAGGCAACCGGTGTGGTAAGACGGCGATCCGGGGGCGTAATGGTAAGAGAAAGCGAAGTCAGGACGCGTAGTGGTAGAGAAGGTGATCAGGACGCGTGTGGTAGAGAAGGTGATCAGGGGGCGTGTGGTAGAGAAGGTGATCAGGACGCGTGTGGTAGAGAACGGTGAATCAGGACGCCGTGTGGTAAGAGAAGGTGATCAGGGGCGTGTGGTAGAGAAGGCGATCAGGACGCGTGTGGTAGAGAAGGTGATCAGGTACGCGTGTGTAGAGAGGCGCGATCAGGAATACGTGGTAGAAGAAGGCGAGCAGGGTGCGTGTGGTAGAGAAGGTGCATCAGAGGGGCGTGTGGTAGAGAAGTGATGCAGGGGCGTGTGGTAGAGATAAGGTGATCAGGACGCGTGTGTAGACGAAGTGATCAGGACGCGTGTGGTAGAGAAGGCGATCAGGACGCGTGTGGTAATAGAAGCGATCAGGATGCTGTGGTAGAGAAGTGCGATCAGGGGGCGTGTGTAGAGAAGGAGATCCAGGACGCTAAGTGGTAGAGAAGGTGATCAGGGGCAGTGGGTAGAAGAAGGAGAATCAGGAATGCGTGTGGTAGGACAGCGATCACGGGGGCGTGGTTCAAAGAAAAGAAAGAGAAGTGATCAGGGGGCGTGTGTAGGAACGTATCAGGACGCGTGTGGTAGAGAAGGTGATCAGGATCGCGCATATGTGGTAGAGAAGGCGAATCAGGAAGCGTGTGGTAGAGAAGGTGATCAGAGAGCTGTGTTATAGAAGGTGCTCAGGACCGTGGTGTAAGAGAAGGCGATACAGGGAACGCGTCGTGGTAGAGAAAGGGATCATGGGGCTGTGTAGAGAAGTGATTCAGGGGCTGGGTATGAGAAGGTGATCAGGAACGCTGATGGTAGAAGGTGATCAGGGGGCGTGTGTACGAGAAGGTGACAGGGGGCGTGTGTAAGAGAGGTGATCAGACGCGTGTGTTAGTAGAAAGGCATCAGGGGCGTGTGTAGAGAAGGTGATCAGGGGGTGTGTAGAGAAGGCTGATCAGGACGGGCTCGTGTGGTAGAGAAGGTGATAGGGCGTGTGGTAGAGAAGGTGATCAGGGAACGCGTGTGGTAGAGAAGGTGATCAGGACGCGTGTGGTAGAGAAGGTGATCAGGACGCGTGTGGTAGAGAAGGTGATCAGGACGCGTGTGGTAGAGAAGGTGATCAGGACGCGTGTGGTAGAGAAGGCGATCAGGGGGCGTGGTAGAAGAAGGCGATCATGGGGCCCGTGTGGTAGAGAAGGGCGCCACGTAGCACGCACGGATTGCACGAATCCATTATAATCTCATAAAAGCGGGCGGCCGCGGTCCGTCATGGCCGACGGACGAATTACTACATGCACATACATTCACGTTGGCATTAGGCTGCTAGGCGGTTTTATGAGTCGTTAATCGCTCTGCATCGCAAGCACGGGACGCAGGCAGCGACGTGCCGCCCCGCAACGCACTGCGCCACCACTGGAAGCAGAGAGTCCGCATCGCAGTACAATCGTAGAAGATGAGAGTAAAAGAAGTGAGAAAGTACGAAAAGTGGGGAGTGCTAAAATCCATATGCACAAAGGACTATAAGCCATTTGTGTTACACACGATTATGTCCGCGTAGATAAATGCAAATGACATGAACAGAGACGCCACGCGTGACATGCTGCAACGCCGCCTGCTGACACGCCAAATCTCGCATTTTTCTCCGAACAAATTAACATTTAGACACAATCCGGCAATTCTACGACTGGCATTATTCTCTCAACATCTCTCATGTCTGTCCTGGCTCTCTGTACTCTGTATCTCTCTCTCTCCTTCTGCTCTCTCTGCTGCTCTCCATCTCTCTCGATCCTCTCTCTCTCTCTCTCTGCCTCTTTCCTCTCTCTCTCGGTCTCTCTCTCTCTCTTCTCGCTCTCTGACATCTCTCTGTCTATTAAAATCATTGCCCTCATCTATGATCTCGTCTTGTCTCTCTCTTCTCTCTCTCTCTCTCTCTGCTCTCTGCTCACATCTCTCTCATCTCTTCTCCTCCTGTCTGTCTCTCGTCTCTTTCTTCTCTCCTCTCGTCCTCCCAATCTCTCTCTCCCCTGTCGTTCTCTCTCTCTGCCTCGCTCTCTCCCTCTTTTCTCCCCGTTCTCACTCTCTCTCGGTCTCTCCCGTTTCGTCCTCAACTCCCATCTCCTTGTCCGTCTCCACTCTCTCTCGTCCGTTCTCCTCGTCTCTCCTCTCTTCTAACTATTCTCTAATCTCTCTCTCAGCTCTTTTCTCTTCTTCTCTCTCACTCGTCATCTGTTCATCTTCTCTCTCTTCTTTCTCTCTGTTCTTCTCCTTTTCTCTCTCTATAATATATATAATATATATATACTATATATCTCTCTCATATCTCTCTCGTCTCTTCACTCCTACTCTATCGTCTCTCTCTCTCTCTCTTCTCTCTCTGCATCTCTCCGTCTCTCTCTCTCTCTCTCCTCTCCTCTATCTCCGTTCTCCCACAGTCTCTCTCTGGCTCATCTCTCTC